>NW_027784645.1:0-3436 GCF_054177405.1 Leptonychotes weddellii | reverse complement strand
GATGCGGGGCTTGATCCCAGGACGCTGGGATCATGACCTGAGCCGAAGGCAGACGCTTAACTACTGAGCCACCCAGGCGCCCCTCTAGCATACACTCTTGAAGAGAATGTAGACCTGGGTGTATGCCCTTTTCTCTTTTTATCTGTCCCTTCTGGTCTTCAAGATCTCATATTCCCCTGTTTGCACAAGCTGACTTCTAAGATCTCACACTTATGAATGCTTACTTTGAACTAAATCTTGTGTTTTAATTCTTCTGCTGCTTATGTTTTTGATTTGGCATATTAGTTAACTTCTCTGAACTTTAGCTTCCCTAAGTATAAAATGAAGATGATAAAATTTGCCCCATCTTGTTAAAGGGGTTGTTGTGAGGGCAGAAATTAAAGCATGGTTGAATGCCGGGTCCCCAGAAATACCACCACAATAACTTGTTGCTAAGGCAAAGTTGAGTTTATCCTTACTGTGTTAAGGAAGAGCACTACTTTGGTAGAGCCTTAGTAACATGTCAGGGAGGGGGAAAGGCAAAATGTGGGTAATTGTGAGGTTTGGGAATCTGATTGAAGGTGGCTGTTTGAGTATAGAAGCTTGGTTAGGATTGGGTAAGAATCATGATATAATAGTTTAGGATTGGTGGACCCAACAACGGGAGGCTTTTGAGACAAGGACTTTGGTTTTAATCCTATTTGCTTGAAAGCCTGTTTGCTGTTCACTTGAATTTTTTTCTGTAAGCTTCTGGACGAAACAACAGAGTTATTTGCAATGTTTTTCTTTATGAGCAGGAGTTACCTGGAATAGTAAAGTCATGCTGATGAATACAGAATAGTGAAATGATGTTTGGTAAGACAGTAAAAGAGTAAAATCGTGTTAATGTAGGCAGTGCATTGTGAGGGGATAGATGTTTTTAGTTCTCAATATACAAAAGCACTTGTAAATGGTAAGTACTATACAAATGATTGTGGTGGTATTAATAAAGTGTTTAACTTGCTTTTGATTCTTAGCCTTTTTACCTAAATGCAATATTTTTTTCTGCTTAAACTCAGTAGGATGGGGAATCTTTATTCAAAATGACTAAGCTTCTGAAATGTCATTTAGCTCTACTTCGATGCCTGGGCCCAGCCTAGTTTGAAAAAGTCAAGTGTGTAGCCACTGTACGATTTTCATCTACATTTCTAGAAAGTGACCAGTCACGAAAGATAATGAAGGACAAATTTAGGAGGCTTTAATTCAGGTTAATCCCTCAAAACTGGATAAAATATTTGGGGGCAGATATACTCCAACATGTTGGGTGAAACAAAAAACTCACATTGCCAACTCAAGGCAGCCTTCTGTTTCTTTAACTGAAAGTGAAATCTTGGTAGGTCTTCTCTTTCTAGTTTCCATTCTGGCCTTCCATTCTGGCTCGCTAGTTAACTCCAGGTACATGGTATACATCAATTATTTTTTTTTTAAAGATTTTATTTATTTATTTGAGAGAGAGAGAATGAGAGAGAGCACATGAGAGAGGGGAGGGTCAGAGGGAGAAGCAGACTCCCTGCCGAGCAGGAAGCCCGATGCGGGACTCGATCCAGGGACTCCAGGATCATGACCTGAGCCGAAGGCAGTCGCTTAACCAACTGAGCCACCCAGGCGCCCCCATCGATTATTTTTAAAAACTCATTGGCCATAAACTAGAACAGAGGTTGTTTAACCCATATACTGATATAGGTACAAGATCATAGGAAGATTAAATTAACATTGGGCCAAAAGTTAAAATTTGGTTCTCCTGAGATAGTTATTGCATTGTCCATTATCTCTAGGCTATATAAACATCGAATCAGTATTATTGGACTCATCTTATTTTAATTGTGTGATTTCCTCCTAATGGTTCTGATATTGTAGAAAATAAATGGCTACAGAGGAAAGAGTATTATCCTTTGGCATATGTTATAGCTTCTTAGTGACCTAGAGCTTGTGTATTAGTTTATTAACTTTGAAGAGTTCTTGAGTGTTTGGAGTGGAGGGGGAAATGGCTACAGGAAGCTTTTCCCAGTGCTTAGTATTGGTTACTGTTCCAAATGGACACCTGTAGTAGTGATAGATAGATAGATAGATAGATAGATAGATAGATAGATAGATAGATAGACAGATGATAGATAGAGATGGATGGATGGATGGATAGATAAGAAATTACTTCAAAACTTAGCAGCTTAAAACAAAACTTTATTTTAAGTTTCTATGGGGGGGCGCCTGGGTGACTCAGTCAGTTGAGTGTCTGGCTTCAGCTCTGGGTTTCAGGGTCTTGGGATTGAGCCCCACATCGGGCTCCCTGCTCAGCAGAGAGCTTGCTTCTCCCTCCCCTCTGCTTGCTTCTTCCCCTGGTAGTGCTCTCTCTCTCTCTCTGTGTCAAATAAATAAAATCTTAAAAAAAAAATAAAGTTTCTGTGGGTAAAGAATATAGGTATGGCTTATATGGATGGATTTGGATCAGAGTCTTTCAGAAAGCTGTTATCAAGTTGTTGGCTAGAGCTGTTTGGTCTCCAAGGCTCAACTGGAGGAAGATCTGTTTTCAAGCTTACTCATGTGGTTGTTGGCTGGCCTCAGATCCTCAATAGCTGTTGGCTGGAGATGTCAGTTTCTTGCCACTTGGGTCTATCCATAGGGCAGCTCACAAATTGGCAGCTGGTTTCTCTTAGAGTGAGCAATAGCAAAGAAGATGCCCAAGATGGAAGCCACAGTCTTTTGGTAACCCAATATCAGAAGTGGCATCCCAATTCTTCTGTTATGTTCTCCTTGTTAAAAGCTAGGCACTAGGTTCAGCCCACTCTCAAGGGGAAGGTATTACACAAGGTTGTGAATACCAGGCAGTGGGAATCCTTGAGAGCCATCTTTGAAGCTGCTTACTACAAGGCCTGACTTAGTCCTGCAGTTACGTCAAAGGCCCAGCAGTCATCAGTACTGTTCTTCATTATGAAATCTTGTGAACTTGAGGAGGTAGCCTTTGTAGGAGACTGTCATCATTGTAGGAGAAGGAATTAGTAGAATTGTAAATTCATCCTATTTTCTTGCTAGAAATACTACAGGTATCACCTGCATCTAGAGCACCAAGAAACTGACTGTTCTCCCCATGGATTGCATGTTTGAAAAGGTTGTGTGAACCAGATAAACTACATTTAATAACAGTAGTAACACTAATAGTGTTAATTTGGTTCCTCATCACATAGAAATTTTTGTCATCGGAAATTTTTTTTTTATATTTATTTTTTTTTATTCTTATGTTAATCCCCATACATTACATCATTAGTTTTAGATGAAGTGTTCCATGATTCATTGTTTGTGCACAACACCCAGTGCTCCATGCAGAATGTGCCCTCCTCAATACCCACCACCAGGCTAACCCATCCTCCCACCCCCCTCCCCTCTAGAACCCTGTTTGTTTTTCAGAGTCCATCGTCTCTCATGG
>NW_027784644.1:0-288 GCF_054177405.1 Leptonychotes weddellii | reverse complement strand
GGCTTCCTGCGGAGCAGGGAGCCCGATGCGGGGCTCGATCCCAGGACCCTGGGATCATGACCCGAGCCGAAGGCAGACGCTTAACAACAGAGCCACCCAGGAGCCCCGAGTTAATGACATTTTTAAATGTTAATTATATTTAATAATGCAATTAGAAGGCAAGAATACCTCCATGTGTCAGACATTCCCAGGACTCATGCGTATCAGAGGCTGAGGTGCCAACTTGGCCGCATTTTCCAGGAAACTAATAACCGGGGGTATTTGTATCAGATTGCGTTGACATTGGAG
>NW_027784643.1:0-288 GCF_054177405.1 Leptonychotes weddellii | reverse complement strand
TGTCCTCTTCAGGCTCTGGAACCAGATAATTTATATTACCTACCATATATTAACAGGATTCAAGCTAAGTGTTAACTGCCCATTATCAGCTGTCACTGCACAGTTAATAGTTACCAAATACTGATGATTTTAGGCATAGGTACTTTACTGTCTACTGTAAAGAGAACATACAGGTTTAGAATTAATGAATTTAAATGCTCTGTCTTTGAGGCAAATTCCTACCAACCTACAGAAAAGAGCACGTGGCATATTTGACCCATCGTTTCCCTAGAAGATTTATTTGTTAAT
>NW_027784642.1:0-288 GCF_054177405.1 Leptonychotes weddellii | reverse complement strand
TGTGGGTGGCATTTGAGGAATTTGGATGTATTCTAAGTACAATGGGAGGTCATTCAAGGGCTGGCAAGCATAGAAGGCACATGACCTCATTTTTTTTTTTAAATAAGAAGTTTATTTAAACATCAAGACACTTGACTTGAAAGGAAACTATCTAAGACTTATTTCTTTTAGAATAACTTACCCCTACTTAAAGACGGTTGCCCCACAGGTAACAGCGACATACCAGAAAATATTTAAAAATTATAATTTACAAAATTTCTAAAATTATAAAATTATCCTTGGTTGTAC
>NW_027784641.1:0-288 GCF_054177405.1 Leptonychotes weddellii | reverse complement strand
GTAAAAAATAAAAAAGCCTAAAAATAAACTGCCAGCCTACCACCTAATTACAACATTTTCTATGTCCATTCCTTTCCCATTCTTATTTTAAATTTCCCTCCCTTCTCATGCAATATGAATATAGATAAAGATATATGTTTGAACAACATTGAGATCAACTGTGCATGTGATCTTATAACCTTTTTTACTTAATATATAGTAAATATTTTCCATGTCACTAAATATTGTCCAACAACATCCATGCTTAATATCTGCAGATTATTTCAACATATGGTTGTACCTTAAGTT
>NW_027784640.1:0-288 GCF_054177405.1 Leptonychotes weddellii | reverse complement strand
TGACCAGCCAAGAGGTGACACCAGGTAGGGGCGCCTGGGTGGCTCAGTTGGTTAAGCGACTGCCTTCGGCTCAGGTCATGATCCTGGAATCCCAGGATCAAGTCCCGCATCGGGCTCCCTGCTCGGCAGGGAGTCTGCTTCTCCCTCTGGCCCTCCCCGTTCTTGTGCTCTCTTTCATTCTCTCTCTCAAATAAATAAAATCTTAAAAAAAAAAAAAAAAAGAGGTGACACCAGGTACCTGTGTTCTCCACCCAAGAACTGTTTTAATTGATACGTATTTTACATTAT
>NW_027784639.1:0-288 GCF_054177405.1 Leptonychotes weddellii | reverse complement strand
TTAAAGCTACAATAAAGCATTTAATCAATTTCAATGAATTCCATTTCCCAAACTTTCTTTTACAAACTTACTAAACTCATTTTTTAGTCCCTTCCATGTATCTAGGCATTAGGCTTGGCTTTTGATGTTAGGGATTAAAAAAGTGAATAAAAGTTAATCTCTGACCTTAAGGAACTCACAATTGGCTCTTGAAAACATAGTTTTTACCAAAATGAGTTCTTGAGTTGAGTAAGAATGATCTTTGCTCTAATGCTTCCCTACAATAAATTGGTTACTCAGTGTATACCT
>NW_027784638.1:0-288 GCF_054177405.1 Leptonychotes weddellii | reverse complement strand
GAGGGATGGGGTGACTGGGTGATAGACACTGGGGAGGGTATTCGCTATGGTAAGCACTGTGAATTATGTAAGACTGCTGAATCACAGAGCTGTACCCCTGAAAAAAATAATACATTATATGTTAATAAAAAAACAAAAACAAAACAAAACAAAAACATCAGGGACAAAGCATTGGGACTCACTAATAGAAACAAGTTCCCAGATGAAGCCAGTGCTGCTGGTCCATGGCTTACCCATGCCGTAGCAGCACTGCTCTAAAATTGCTGCAAAATACGCAAATCCACAAAT
>NW_027784637.1:0-288 GCF_054177405.1 Leptonychotes weddellii | reverse complement strand
ATCTTGATGAAGTCCTAAAAGTTCATTTTTGCTTTTATTTCACTTGCATTTGGAGATGTATCTTGAAATAAGTTGCTGTGGCTGATGTCAAAGAGCTTACTGCCTATGTTCTCCTCTAGGATTTTGATGGATTCCTGTCTCACATTGAGGTGTTTCATCCATTTTGAGTTTATCTTTGTGTATGGTGTTAGAGAATGGTTGAGTTTCATTCTTCTGTATATAGCTGTCCAATTTTCTCAGCACCATTTATTGAAGAGACTGTCTTTTTTCCATTGCGTATTTTTTCCT
>NW_027784636.1:0-288 GCF_054177405.1 Leptonychotes weddellii | reverse complement strand
GGGGACTTCAGAATAAGGAACCTGGCTGGAGCTCAGAGAAGTTTGGGCCAGAAATATGTTAAATATCAAGAATTTGTCAGCATATGTATGATAACTACAGCTTTTAAAGAAGAAAATGGATCATCCTCCCTCCCCGCCCCCCCCAAAAATAAAACCAAGAAGAGGACCCAGAACTGAGTCATATTTATTTATTTATTTACTTTAATTTATTTTTTTTATTCTTATGTTAATCCCCATACATTACCTCATTAGTTTTAGATGAAGTGTTCCATGATTCATTGTTCGTGC
>NW_027784635.1:0-3437 GCF_054177405.1 Leptonychotes weddellii | reverse complement strand
TAAAAAAATACAATAAAATCTGCCTAAAACTATCAGTCAACATTTTTCTTTGTAGTACATACCTAAAAACATTTCCATTATTATCAGAAACAAAGAAATTTTCCACTATGCCTCCTGACAGTCACATTATTTGACAATTCTAGTCAATATGACATCTAGTAAAAACATAGGTATTACTTCTAAAAAGGAAAATAATTATTCTTTGCTGGTGATACAGTTGACAACTTGTACTACCAGATACATTATGAAAATTTAGTAAGGTAGTTAGACATAAATACACACAATTTTCTCTACCCTGTAAGTGAAAAACTATGTCCTTGAGAATCTAATGGAGAAAACATGCCATTTCCAATAGAAAAAAAAAAAAAAAAATAACTCTAGAAATTATGAAGGAAACCATAGAACCTATATAAGTTATAAAATGTATGTCATACACACACCAAGACATATTATAATTAAATATGCAAAATATAATGATTTTTTTCCACTCAAGGAGTAGAAAGGAGAGGCCAAAAATGGCAGTATAAGGTAGGAAACTAGAAGTAAAAATGAATATTTCTGTAAAATGTAAGTCAAGGAATTCACAAAAAAAGGATATAAAATATAATAACATACACCTAAAACATGGGAAGAGTAAGAAAAAAAAAATGGGTTCAAACATAAATGACCATCAACTTAATAAAAACTGCTATAGGCAGAAGAAGTTATATACAAACATAATGATAACCACAAATGAAAAACTACTAATAAATATGTAAAAAATGAAGAGAAAAAATACAAATATATCACTAAGGAAAATCAACAAAACATGAGAGAAAGACAAGAAAGGTTCAGAAAAAACTTTCAGAAACAACAAAACAGGTAATAAAATGGCAATAAATACATATCGATCAATAATTACTTTGAATGTAAATGGACTAAACACTCCAATCAAAAGACATAGGGTGACAGAATGGATTAAAAAAGAAAAAAAAGCAAGTTTCATTATATGATGCCTACAAGAGACTCATTTTATACCTAAGGACACCTATAGATTGAAAGTGAGGGAATGGAAACATATTTGTCATGCAAATGGATATCAAAGGAAAGCCAGAGTAGCAATAATTATATCAGACAAAATAGACTTTAAAGCAAAGACTGTAACAGAGACAAAGAAGGACACTACATAATAAAAAAGGGGACAGTCCAACAAGAGGATAAAATGATTGTAAATACTTATGCACCCAACACAGCAGCACCCCAATACATAAAACAATTCATAATAAACATGAAAGAAGTAATTGATAGTAATACAATAATAGTAGGGGAATTTAACACCCCACTTATATGTGAACAGAAAATCAATAAGGAAAAAATGGCTTTGAATGATACATTGGAGCATATATATTCAGAACATTCCATCCTAAAACAGAGGAGTACACACTCTTTCCAAGTGCACATGGAACATTTTCTAGAATAGATCACATATTAGCCCATAAAAGCAGCCTCAACAAATTCAAGAATATTGAAGTCATACCATGCATCTTTTCTGACCATGCTGTGAAACTGAAAGTCAACCACAAGAAAAGATCTGGAAACAAGACAAATAAGTGGAGGTGAAATAACATGCTATTAAACAATGGATGGGTCAACCAGGAAATAAAAGAAGAAATAAAAAAGTACATGGAAACAAATTAAAATGAAAACACAGTGGCCTAAAACCTTTGGGATGCAGCAAAAGCAGTTCTAAGAGTGAAGTTTATAACATTACAGCAAGAAAAGTCTCAACCTAACCATACACCTAAGGAAGCTAGAAAAAGAACAACAAACACAACCTAAAACCAGCAGAAGGAAGGAAATGGTAAAGATTAGAGTGGAAATATATGATATAGAAACTACATAAACAATAGATTACTGAAACCAGGAGCTCATTCTTTGAAAAAAATCAATAAAATTGATAAACCTGTAGCCAGACTTATTAGGGGAAAAAAAAGGACTCAGATAAATAAAGTCACAAATGAGAGAAGAGAAATAACAACCAATACCACAGAAATGCAATTATAAGAGAATATTATGAAAAACTGTATGCCAACAAATTGGACAACCTAGAGAAAAGGAGAAATTCCTAGAAACATATAAGTTACCAAAACTGCAACAGGAATAGAAAATTTGAACAGACGAATAACCAGCAAAGAAATTGAATGAATTATCAAAAATTCCCAACAAGCAAAAATACAAAAGTACCGGACAGCTGGTTTGACAGGTAAATTCTTCCACACATTTAAAGAATTAATGCCTATTCTTCTCAAAATAGTCCCCAAAATTGAAAATGATGGGAAACTTCCAAATTCATTCTATGAGGGCAGCATTATCCTAATACCAAAACAAAATAGAGACACCATTAAAAAGAGAGAACTATAAGCCAGTATTCCTGATGAACATAGATGCAAAAGTCCTCAAGATAATACTAGCAAACCTAATTCAACAGTACATTAAAAAAAAAGAAATCACTCACCACAATCAAGTGGAGTTTATTCCTGGGTTGCAAGGGTGATTCAATATTCACAAATCAATCAACATGATACATCACATCAATAAGAGAAAGGATGAGAACCATATGATCATTCAAGTAGAAGCAGAAAAAAACATTTGACAAATTATATCCATTCATAATAAAACCCTCAACAAAATAGTTTTAGAGGGAACATACCTCAACATAATAAAGGCCATATATGAAAAATTCACAGCTAACATCACCCTCAATGGGAGAAAACTGAGATCAGGGACAAGACAACACCAGGAATAAGACAAGGATGTCCACTCTCACCACTTTTATTCAACATAGTCCTGGAAGTCCTAGCCACAGAAATCAGACAACAAAAAGAAATAAAAGCATCCAAATTGGTGAGGAAGAAGTAAAACTCTCATTATTTGCAGATGACATGACACTATATATATAGAAAACCAGAATGATTCTACAAAAAAAAGTGCCAGAACTGATACATGAATTCAGTAAAGTCACAAGATACAAAATCAATGTACAGAAATTAGTTGCATTTCTACACACAAATAATGAAGCAGCAGAAGAGAAATTAGGAAAACAATCCCACTTAAAATTGCACCAAAAAAAATAAGATACTTAAGGATAACTTAACTACAGAGGTAAAAGACCTGTGCTGTGAAAACTATAAAACATTGATAAAAGAAATGGAAGATGACACAAAGAAATGGAAAGATATTCCATGTTCATGGATTGGAAGAACAAATACTGTTAAAATGACTGTACCGCCCAAAGCAATCTACACATTTAATGCAATCCCATTGATCTATGTGTCTGTTTTTGTGCCAGTACCATACTGTCTTGATGATGACAGCTTTGTAATAGAGCTTGAAGTCTGGAATTGTGATGCCGCCAGCTTTGCTTTTCTTTTTCAACATTCCTCTGGCTATTCGGGGTC
>NW_027784634.1:0-288 GCF_054177405.1 Leptonychotes weddellii | reverse complement strand
TTTTTTTTATTATGTTCAGCTAGCTACTGTATAGTACATAATTAGTTTTTGATGTAGTGTTCAATGATTCATTAGTTAAGTATGAAATTTGTAGCAATTTGTTCACACTTCAACTCATTTTACTTTAACAATGATCCTAGGAAAATGAGTTAAAGTGTGAACGAATTGCTACAAATTTGACACACTGTCATTTGTTATTGTTATTATTATTCCTCTTCTTTGGAAATTATGCAATGCTTCCCTGTTTAGGGCTCAGATTTTCTTATCTAAAATGTATACAAATGGGGC
>NW_027784633.1:0-288 GCF_054177405.1 Leptonychotes weddellii | reverse complement strand
TTAAAAAAAAAAAAAAAAAAAGCAGGAGCCCCTGTAAACAAAATAATTCTTTCTAATTTTATATTTCTTTGTATACTCTGTAGTACTTGCTATGATAACCTCTACATAGTTATTAATCACTAAGGATTGGCTGACTGACAGGTTCTGCTTTGGCTAAATAAGGTGTTCTGAGTTCTTTTCCCACATTACCTACTGATTTTTGGATATTACTACCTGATTATCTCACCAGTATCACACACTTGACATGTTTCAAACTAATCTTATCTTCCTTTTGAAACATTGTATGAT
>NW_027784632.1:0-289 GCF_054177405.1 Leptonychotes weddellii | reverse complement strand
ATACTTATATATACTAGAGTTATTCACCTTTCAGTAGAAACAGTTGTTTTAAAATGTTTTCAAATTCATCATCATATTATAATTATCCTAACAATTTCATGCTGACCAATACTTCAGGTCCTTTTGCTGGATCGTGCACATGGGGGAAGTGTATAAAGATGGAATGAGGGCGCCTGGGTGGCTCAGTTGGTTAAGCGACTGCCTTCGGCTCAGGTCATGATCCTGGAGTCCCGGGATCGAGTCCTGCATCGGGCTCCCTGCTCAGCGGGGAGTCTGCTTCTCCCTCTGA
>NW_027784631.1:0-289 GCF_054177405.1 Leptonychotes weddellii | reverse complement strand
CTGGGTGGCTCAGTTGGTTAAGCGACTGCCTTCGGCTCAGGTCATGATCCTGGAGTCCCTGGATCGAGTCCCGCATCGGGCTCCCTGCTCGGCAGGGAGCCTGCTTCTCCCTCTGACCCTCCCCCTCTCATGTGCTCTCTGTCTCTCTCATTCTCTCTGTCTCAAATAAATAAATAAAATCTTTAAAAAAAAAAAAAAAGAATGGTTTACCTTCTGGTAGGACATCACCTGGCCTTTCCGTACATTAAGCCTATCACAGCAAGATAGAAAGACAGTGCCACTCCTTTGT
>NW_027784630.1:0-289 GCF_054177405.1 Leptonychotes weddellii | reverse complement strand
ATTTCTTTTCCTATGATCTTTCTGTTCATATCTTTATCCCACTTTCTATAGGGTTGTGGGCATTTTTTTTTCTCTATTTTTAGAAGCTCTTTTTTTTTTTTTTTTAAGATTTTATTTATTTATTTGAGACAGAGAGAATGAGAGAGACAGAGAGCACATGAGAGGGGGGAGGGTCAGAGGGAGAAGCAGGCTCCCTGCCGAGCAGGGAGCCCGATGCGGGACTCGATCCTGGGACTCCAGGATCATGACCTGAGCCGAAGGCAGTCGCTTAACCAACTGAGCCACCCAG
>NW_027784629.1:0-289 GCF_054177405.1 Leptonychotes weddellii | reverse complement strand
CTCATTTCCAGCATGGACAAGGACTTCTGGCTTTAGCTAAATGCTTATTCTTTGCACTGAATCTTCCAGCTGTTTCTTCACTTCTGCCCCGGGGTCAGTTATGGGAGTTTGCTGATTTGTATGCACAAGATCACTCATCACCTAAGGCCTGTGGGGTGACCTTTACTGAGGGCTTTGGGGGGCTGGCAGGGTGTTACTGCAGAAACACAAAACACTTTGGACTGAGGACCAGGCAAACCTGTCACCTGAGTCCTCTGGCCAGAGACAAGTTATCCAGCAGCCCCGCCCT
>NW_027784628.1:0-289 GCF_054177405.1 Leptonychotes weddellii | reverse complement strand
AGACAGGGAAGAAACCAGACGCGTGTCACTCGGTGAAGGAAGCCCATCTGAGAAGGCCACACGCCGTGGGATTCCAACCCTGTGACCTTCCGGAAAAGGCACAAGGACGGAGACGTAAAGAGACCAGTGGTCGTTGGGGTGGCGGGAGGTGGGGTGAGGGCAGTGGGGGTTTCAGGGCAGGGAGACTACTCTGTATGACCCTCTAAAGCTGGACGCACGTCACGATGCGTCTGTCCACGCCCGCAGAGCGCACGGCGCCCAGGGTGACCCGAGGGTGAGCCACGGACTT
>NW_027784627.1:0-289 GCF_054177405.1 Leptonychotes weddellii | reverse complement strand
GCTGTATAGAGAGAGGGTGGGGAAAACCTTTGATTCCCAGTCTTTCAAGGGGACTGTATCTCAGGCTTTGGGCCCTCAGCCTGGAGTCCATAGGCAGACCCTAGGCCTGTTTGAACATCCCACAACATCAGACCCCCTTCCTTAATTTCCTGTCTTTGTCTCCCTCTTGTAGCTCCTCCTTAGTCTGGGAGTGTGGGAAACCCTTGGCTGTTCCTGATTTCCTGGTCTCCTAAGTTTGTATGGTGTTGCCTGTGAAATTTTCTTGGTTCTGAAATACAGTTCCTCAGCG
>NW_027784626.1:0-289 GCF_054177405.1 Leptonychotes weddellii | reverse complement strand
AGAAATAATGACCTCTGATGAGGCAAAAAGAAATTCCCAGTGTCTCAGTTACTACACAGGGTTAGATAGACTCTAAACATTGACATCAATGGCTCTAATTCACTATCAGATTTCCCCAAGTCACAAGAGCTTAATCTGAGAGCTCTGTGGGATGCTGGTGAGCTCCTCTTTGAAATTTCTCAAAGGCATCTATCCCAAATATCATGTTATATTTTGAACACAAGTCATAGTAGAAGGAGGCTTATCTCAAGCACATGATCTCTCTCCCCATAATACACGTATCTGGTTT
>NW_027784625.1:0-289 GCF_054177405.1 Leptonychotes weddellii | reverse complement strand
GCATTCAAGGTCCTTGGGAGGCAGGGACCCTGTAGAGTCCAATCCATCACTGACCCACCACAAGCACTAACCCAAAATGTCCATGGGTAATCACTGGGGCCTTGAGTTCAATGTCAAGATCAGATTCTGGATTATGCCCTGGACAAATCTGGGAAACTGATTCACCTTCTTAGGAGTTGGGAATGGGCCCTGAGAACCAAGAAGACTGCCGTGTGGGGAGCTAGCTCAGGGTGGCGGGTCCAGGCTCCGCGTCCCGCACACAGACTGGGCACGTACACACGCACGATCA
>NW_027784624.1:0-3437 GCF_054177405.1 Leptonychotes weddellii | reverse complement strand
TAAATACCCAGGAGTGCAATTGCTGGGTCATAGGGTAGCTCTATTTTTAAATTTTTGAGGAACCTCCACACTGTTTTCCAAAGTGGCTGTACCAACTTGCATTCCCACCAGCAGTGTAAGAGGGTTTCCCCTTTCTCCACAACCTCTCCAACATTATGCTATTTGGATCAAGATGGGGGTGGATCAGGTTAGAGAGAAAACTGGGGACAGGTTTTAAGAAATGGTGCAAGAAAGATATGGAAGTCAAGGAGAGACCGCAAAAAAGGGACAACAAAGAGGCCAAGGCGAGTGAGAGAGAGAGTCTGATAGACGAGGTGAGCCTGTCTACTGAGAGAGGCCAGTGGGTGCTTCTGAGCAGAGAAGGCACAGAATGGAAGTGGTGTTTCAATGTGGTGATTTGGTGGCAGGTGCAGGGGCAAGAGACAAACAAGCTGGCCAGTGAAATAGCCCAAGAGTGAAGTGACTGGTTGTATGCTCTAGGGTGGGGGCACAGGAGGGGCAAACACAGCGATAAATAACACCTTACATTTTTACAGCAATGATGGTGTCTAATTTGCTTCCATGTGATTTACTCCTCACAAAACCCCTGTGAAGTGGGCCGGATAAGCACCAATCCCCTTTCACAGATGCGGGGCAGTCTGGGGACCAGTATGTGGTGAGTATGGAAACTCCAGCCAGGTTTTCTGTGAGGCATGTTCCTTCCACTGTCCGTGCAGCTGTCAAGCAAGACTAGCTATGCCTCATTTATCTAGGAAGCTGTTTTTAAAATACGCAAGTTCAGCAACCACCCCCCCACCTCTAATTCTGACTCAGTAACGGAGAGGGGCCTGGGAGAGGAGAAAGGTAGGAGGGTGTGGAGGCGGCAGGCCTTTTCAGGGTTCTGGTGGGTTCTGACACTGAGTCGGAGCTGGAGCCACACGCTATACTGTGCTGTATCCCATGGGGCCCCGATGGACAACGGGGGTAAAAGAGGAGGAGAAGTTACACACCACAGCACGGTTTGGAGGCTCACGTCACAGATCTCTGGTCCTGTCATGAAAAGCTGGGTGAAGCAGATGTTCAATCCAAGAAATCTGGTAAGAACGATCTCCTACACTGGGATGCTGTATCAGCTCTTATCTTTTATCTTTGCCAGCCAGAGTAAAAGAAGTTCTACAGCATGCCAGGAGATGTATTGAGAGCCGTGGCTGGGAAGATGACTTCCTAGGCTGGGGGCCATTGCTCTCCCAGCTTGGAGTGGGCATGGGTGCTGCTGGGCCCTCCTGGTCTCCCATCTCCGAAGCTCTCAATACTCCACGTGCTGTCTCAGCCATGCCAGTCCCCGCTTCGAGTGGCTCTGTGAAGCCTTCTCCAAGCTTCCTCAGAACATTCTTCAGTGTTCCACAGAACTTAGCAGTGTCTACCCCACTGTGGGCTTTCCGGATCTCACAGACTTCAGTGCTAGACAGCAAGCAACTTGACGGCAGGCACCATGGGTATCATCTCAGACTTCTGACTCCGGAGAGGCTCAGGACCCATTTGTTTATCCTGTGTGGTCTGAACCAAACTGAATAAACCTCTGTCCAGTTCTCAGCTTTTTGCTACAAACCCAACCCCCCTCTGGAATAAAAGTAAACTTCTATCAAACCACACCTTCATTTGACTGTTCCAACTTACACTGAGGGCTGAATCCTTGAGTTGAGCCCAGTTAGCCTTCCACTTACCTTTGAGACTTTGCCTATGCAGCAAGTTGCCCCTTTATTATATAGGGTTCACCCTCTACTCTACTTCCCTCCCCAACGCTACAAGTTTTAAAAGAGTTTGCCTTAATGACCATATTCCCAGGAGATGGCCGCATTACCAAACCAAGTTGACACAATTCTAAACCAAAGCAAAAAACTTGTTATTTCCTTTAGCTTGTACAACTTTATCAGGGATAAGTGGTTGATTTCTATTAAGCTTATTGAATGACAGCTCTGAACATAGTTTGGTCACAGACCTCCACTGCTGCTTTTGTGAGTAGTAAACGGGACTAACTACTAGAAAGGATCTCTTGGTCTCCTGTTCATCACACCATACACTTCCTTCACTGTGAAATCTTAAAACCCTTACATATTTTCCCAAAAGAATTCTCCCAATTCTCTAACTGGCTAACACAACTCTCCCTTCTCCTCCCCTCTTAAAATGTATTTGTATCTATGGTTTCTGCACTCTGTCTACACACATGCCAACTGAAAGTTAATGCCCTTAACAGCAGGAATCACCTCTAACATCGACCATGCTCCTAGAATAGGATTAAGGGATCATCTAAAATTATTAAATGTTACTGATCAGCATAAATGTCATAAGCTATGGGCAATTACCAAGCTTAAGCACACATCTGTGAAACTTGAAAAGCCATTTTAAACTTGCCATTTTCAAACTGATAAGCAGAGTCTTCCAATATTACACTGTATTGTTAGTCTGCATGGCTGGCTGTTTCCCTTTTTAACTAATGGCCCCAGAAAGGAAAGATTTGGGGTGACACATGCTTTTTGTATTTATCTAAAATCTTTTCCAATACCATAGGGTTGCCTCCGTTTCAATACATTAATGGAACTCTTGCTGTAAAGGGCATGGACATTTACCATACAACCCAAAGTGGTTTATAAATTCAATGCAATTCTTATCAAAATCCCAATGGCATTCTTTACAGAATTTCTTAAAAATCCTAAAATTTAGGGGCACCTGGGTGGCTCAGTCGGTTAAGCGTCTGCCTTCAGCTCAGGTCATGATCCCAGGACCCTGGGATTGAGTCCAGCATCGGGCTCCCTGCTCAGTGGGGAGTCTGCTTCTCCCTCCCCCTCCCCCCCCCGCTCGTGCTCTCTCAAATAAATAAATAAAATCTTAAAAAAAAAAATTCTAAAATGTATATGAAATTACAAAAGACCCCGCATAGTCAAAGCAATCTTGAGCAAGAAGAGCAAAGCTGGAGGCATCACACATCCTGATTTCAAAATATACTACAAAGCTACAGTAATCAAAATAGTACAGGACTGGCACAAAAACAGACACGTGGACCAATGGAACAGAAGGGAGAGCCCAGAAATAAATCCATGCATTTACAGTCAACTGGTCTCTGACAAGGTTACCAATAACATACAAGGGGGGAAAGAACAGTCTCTTTATTTATTTATTTATTTATTTATTTATTTATTTATTTATTTATTTATTCTTATGTTAATCCCCATACATTACATCATTAGTTTTAGATGAAGTCTTCCATGATTCATTGTTTGTGCATAACACCCAGTGCTCCATGCAGAATGTGCCCTCCTCAATACCCACCACCAGGCTAACCCATCCTCCCACCCCCCTCCCCTCTAGAACCCTCAGTTTGTTTTTCAGAGTCCATCGTCTCTCATGGTTCGTCTACCCCTCCGATTTCCCCCGCTTCATTCTTCCCCTCCCGCTACCTT
>NW_027784623.1:0-289 GCF_054177405.1 Leptonychotes weddellii | reverse complement strand
GCATTCAAGGTCCTTGGGAGGCAGGGACCCTGTAGAGTCCAATCCATCACTGACCCACCACAAGCACTAACCCAAAATGTCCATGGGTAATCACTGGGGCCTTGAGTTCAATGTCAAGATCAGATTCTGGATTATGCCCTGGACAAATCTGGGAAACTGATTCACCTTCTTAGGAGTTGGGAATGGGCCCTGAGAACCAGGAAGACTGCCGTGTGGGGAGCTAGCTCAGGGTGGCGGGTCCAGGCTCCGCGTCCCGCACACAGACTGGGCACGTACACACGCACGATCA
>NW_027784622.1:0-289 GCF_054177405.1 Leptonychotes weddellii | reverse complement strand
AAACCAGATACGTGTATTATGGGGAGAGAGATCATGTGCTTGAGATAAGCCTCCTTCTACTATGACTTGTGTTCAAAATATAACATGATATTTGGGATAGATGCCTTTGAGAAATTTCAAAGAGGAGCTCACCAGCATCCCACAGAGCTCTCAGATTAAGCTCTTGTGACTTGGGGAAATCTGATAGTGAATTAGAGCCCTTGATGTCAATGTTTAGAGTCTATCTAACCCTGTGTAGTAACTGAGACACTGGGGATTTCCTTTTCCCTCAGCAGAGGTCCTGCACCTG
>NW_027784621.1:0-289 GCF_054177405.1 Leptonychotes weddellii | reverse complement strand
TAAGGGAAGAGCATAGTTCTAAAAAAAATCAGATTCACCCGATGTGGGGGAGGGGGGATGCTGGTGCTGATTTGTGTGTCGATTGGGGGTGGGGGGGGGGGAGACAGGGAGTGAGTGAGGAGGAGGGTGAGGGAGCTGGGTTGGGGCCTGGGGGCTGGCCAGGCCCTGCCAGGTGCCTGAGGGAGGATGCTCAGAGGTTTGAGTAAAAAACTCTATAAAAGAATACAGCAAGATATACTTCATGGAAATAATGTTGAGCTTTTTATTGTTCTCAACAGCATAAAAGATT
>NW_027784620.1:0-289 GCF_054177405.1 Leptonychotes weddellii | reverse complement strand
GCATTCAAGGTCCTTGGGAGGCAGGGACCCTGTAGAGTCCAATCCATCACTGACCCACCACAAGCACTAACCCAAAATGTCCATGGGTAGTCACTGGGGCCTTGAGTTCAATGTCAAGATCAGATTCTGGATTATGCCCTGGACAAATCTGGGAAACTGATTCACCTTCTTAGGAGTTGGGAATGGGCCCTGAGAACCAAGAAGACTGCCGTGTGGGGAGCTAGCTCAGGGTGGCGGGTCCAGGCTCCGCGTCCCGCACACAGACTGGGCACGTACACACGCACGATCA
>NW_027784619.1:0-289 GCF_054177405.1 Leptonychotes weddellii | reverse complement strand
GGGGCGCCTGGGTGGCTCAGTTGGTTAAGCGACTGCCTTCGGCTCAGGTCATGATCCTGGAGTCCCGGGATCGAGTCCCACATCGGGCTCCCTGCTCGGCGGGGGGTCTGCTTCCCCCTCTGCCCTCTTCCCTCTCGTGCTCTCTGTCTCTCATTCTCTCTCTCTCAAATAAATAAATAAAATCTTTAAAAAAAAAAAAAAAAAGAGAAGTTGCCTTCACTTGGTAGAGCCCCGCCCCACAGGAGCTGCGGCCCCTCATCACTCAAGTCTGCACTTAATTAAAAAGGGG
>NW_027784618.1:0-289 GCF_054177405.1 Leptonychotes weddellii | reverse complement strand
CGGCCAGTCCCAGCTCCTCTTGTCCAGCTCATCTGGTCTCAGAAGTTCATATGCGACGCACTTCTGCTTCATGTTCATAATGCCAACGCGGTGATCAATGACCGTGTTAGGGAGGTCGGACGTCCTGTGGGTCTGACAGTCACTCCCAGGATTGCCCAGGCACCAGAGGCCAGGAGAGGGGCAGGGGACAGATTGTCCCTGCCAGCCGCTGGGAAGATCCAACACCTTGCCATTGGACTCCTGGCCTCCAGAGCTGTGAGAGAATAAAGTTCTGTTGTCTTAAGTCCCC
>NW_027784617.1:0-289 GCF_054177405.1 Leptonychotes weddellii | reverse complement strand
GCTGTATAGAGAGAGGGTGGGGAAAACCTTTGATTCCCAGTCTTTCAAGGGGACTGTATCTCAGGCTTTGGGCCCTCAGCCTGGAGTCCATAGGCAGACCCTAGGCCTGTTTGAACATCCCACAACATCAGACCCCCTTCCTTAATTTCCTGTCTTTGTCTCCCTCTTGTAGCTCCTCCTTAGTCTGGGAGTGTGGGAAGCCCTTGGCTGTTCCTGATTTCCTGGTCTCCTAAGTTTGTATGGTGTTGCCTGTGAAATTTTCTTGGTTCTGAAATACAGTTCCTCAGCG
>NW_027784616.1:0-289 GCF_054177405.1 Leptonychotes weddellii | reverse complement strand
TCTCTAGAAAAGATCTACTTTTTTTTTTTTTTTTTTAAGATTTTATTTATTTGACAGAGAGAGAGAGTCAGCGAGAGCAGGAACACAAGCAGGGGGAGTGGGGGAGGAAGAAGCAGGCTTCCCACAGAGCAGGGAGCCCGATGCGGGGCTCGATCCCAGGACCTTGGGATCATGACCTGAGCCGAAGGCAGACGCTTAACGACTGAGCCACCCAGGCGCCCCTCACTCATTGCTTCTTAACATTCTAGAAATACTGAGCTCTTCTGCTTTCCCTGAATACTGTGCTCTT
>NW_027784615.1:0-289 GCF_054177405.1 Leptonychotes weddellii | reverse complement strand
TTACAAGGCGCTTTTGAAACAATTATATGCTAATGATAATTTATTGATGAGTGTTTTATTCCTAATAAAATAGCTCAGTGTATTTTCCCCTATTTTAAACATCATGAAGAGGAAATAAAATTTATTGCAGCAGCAAATAATCTCATGATTTTTCTAAGAGCTGTATAAATTTTACCTTATGTACCATCAGTATTTTGAAATATAAGGCTTCTTTTGTATGTATGATTTACACTAGAGAAGAGCTGCGGTTTGGTGTAAGAGCACTAGTAGTGGAGTAAGAAGACCTGGG
>NW_027784614.1:0-289 GCF_054177405.1 Leptonychotes weddellii | reverse complement strand
GTTTATTGGTGCTTGTGGAAAGCACATATTGGCAATGGCCCATAATAACACCATGGGCACAGTGTCTAACCTGTTCTGCTTGTTTACTGCTAGGAATGACTTCCTGCCTTGGATTCCTTGGCATTGCCTGGTGTGGAGCTCTCCAGCAAAACACACTGGCCGCGCTCAGTGGGCAAAATGACAGTGCCAGGTACTCAGTTAATACACGGTGCCTGTACAAAGGAAACACTGATGCCGATGTTAATCCCCCCGCCCCCCCGCCCCCGGGCTAGGGGGGCTCTGTTGGTCC
>NW_027784613.1:0-3438 GCF_054177405.1 Leptonychotes weddellii | reverse complement strand
AAAGATAGCAGGAAGGGAAGAATGAAGGGGGGGAAATCAGAGGGGGGGAGAAGAACCATGAGAGACTATGGATTCTGAGAAACAAACTGAGGGTTCTAGAGGGGAGGGGGGTGGGAGGATGGGTTAATCTGGTGATGGGTATTAAAGGGGGCACGTACTGCATGGAGCACTGGGTGTTATATGCAAACAAGGAATCATGGAACACTACATCAAAAACTAATGATGTAATGTATGGTGATTAACATAATATAATAATAAAATAAATAAATAAATAAATAAATAAATAAATAAATAAATAAATAAAAGATGTCAACGCTTAAAAAAAAAAATTCAAAAGACTTAAAGTCAAATTCCCTTGACCTTGTAAGTTGGAAGTCTAAGATCTGGAAATCCAGTAAAGGAACACCCAAAATTTCTTCCTTCTTCCAATTTGTACTCTGGAGTCTCTGTCCCAGTGTATCTAGTTAAGGTGCCTGATAGAGTCAGGCTAGGCTCTATTCCACATATTCCTTTAGCACTGCTGACATTACTTATCTAAACTATCTGATGTTGCCAATCCAAACTTTCATATTGAAAATAAAAGGATACATGGTATCATCATAGCATTGGCCCATACCACAAAAAAATTTAAAATAAGCCTATCCATTGTCCCTAGAAATGTAGGCACAAGCAAAATTATGGTTCTATAATTTAGAATTTGGTTACTAAAACCCATGTCAGAAACTTAAGAAACTGTGACAGAAACTTAAGGATATTGAATTAAAAGTAATTAGCTTTTTTTTTTTTTTAATCCTTCCAAGTGTCAGCCTCATTGGGTTTCTAGTTAATCTATGCCAATGTTCTAGAATCTATCACCTGTGAATTTAAACTTTTTGGTAAAAAGATCATCTCCCATCAAAATTTTAGAGTACTAAAAAGTAACCAAAGCATAATGTTTCCTCTCTTAGAAAGTGGCATTTGGGGAAATTGTTGCCCTTTGCCAAAATTTTAGATGAGATGCCTGTCTTTCCTATCCTTAACCCGTATTTGCTTCAATTGGAGAGTACCCCTCAGCCAATTTTTTTTAAAGATTTTATTTATTTATTTGACAGAGAGAAACACAGTGAGAGAGGGAACACAAGCAGGGGGAGCGGGAGAGGGAGAAGCAGGCTCCCCACGGAGCAGGGAGCCTGATATGGGCCTTGATCCCAGCACCCTGGGATCATGACCTGAGCCGAAGGCAGATGCTTAACGACTGAGCCACCCAGGTGCCCCAACCCCTCAGCTGATTTTGAATGGAAGTTGCTGTTCATGTTTCTGAACTTCGTGTTCCTCCTAGTCTGGAAAGAAGCACTATCTCTGCCATGCCTTCTCACAATATATATATATGTATTTTTTTTTCATCTTGGTATATTCTTTTTCATGTAAGTTTTCCATAGTCAGTGAAATAAAACCAATACACACCAAGTTTTCCAAAAGCATCCAAAATCTTACCTTTTTTCACCTCCCTGAATTGGATGAACCCATCAAGAAAATATTTTCTCTGCTGACCAACATCAGAACCAGACTTGGAGTTTCATTATAGTTCTGCTTAGCATTCTTTTAATGTTTCAGATCTTTTGCTTCTCCTAGAGAAGCATAATTTGTCAGACATGTTGCCTACAATAACCATAACACTGTTACATGTCACCTAAGAATACTTTGACTATTTTATACTGACCTTACCCGTCCCTCCACTTTTGTCTGTTTAGACATTCAAAATATGTTTCCTGTATTGCTATTCCAGGGGATTCTCTATCAGTAGCTTTGCAAGTCTTCTCTTAGTAGTGTCGTCAGTTCTGGCTTCCTCTGGTGTGCTCATCCAAATCTGCAATCTTAGATTTTGCTCTCTTCTGTCAGATACCATTGGGCTTCAGTCACTTTCTGATCTGGAAAAACTTCTAATATTTTCTTTAAAAAAGTTTTACTTAGGTGTGCTTCATCTTTGTAATACATCAAATTTGAAGGAAAAGAGAGGAAAGAAACAGAGCCATGACACCTTCAATTCCTTCTACAAAATTTACCTGTTTTTACAAAGACACTGTCTTCCTCTCTGGAGAAGTAATTGAGAGGACAGTGATAGGTCAGATTATTCTAATGATGACATTTTATGTGGGCATAGAATGTCAAGGGAAAGGAAATTCTTTCTCAGCCCAAAAAAAAAAAAAAGGAAAATAATAATTAGAAATTTGTGGGGAAAAAATAACAACAAATCTTTAGGAGAAAATCAAGATTTAAATATTAAGAAACCTTTAAAAATTAGGAATATAAATAAATAATAAAATACCAGCAACAAGTGTATTAAAGAATAAGTTGAAAAGCATTATGGATATAATAAAGACACAAAACGTATATTCTAATAATCAAGAAAAGGGAAGGCCATTTGAAATATTAAAAAATCAAACAAAAAAATCAGTATAAGAGGTCAGACTTCTGGATAGCTTACAAACTAAGTATCTCCAAAAATATCCTCCCAACTCTTATGAAGAAAAAACAAAAATAAAAGAGGAACATAAATTTTATGAAAAAAATCATCAGAATTTAAAGACAGAGAACACAAAACCCACAAAATGAGTAAAAATAATATAATTACTAAATCCTAATAAGTGATCTCTCATATGTCTGCCTCATCTACTTAGCCTCAATGCTTTGTGGTGACCAAAGGCAGACTGAAAAACAAAACAAAACAAAAAAAAACCAAACAAAACCAAACAAAAACCAAACAAAACCAAAACAAAACCAAAAAACTACAGGGAAAACAGATAAACAGATGAGAATGGCTGACAAAGAGGCCTTAGTGTGAGTTAAAACAATCACACAAATCTGAAAATACTGGAAAAGTGTTTGGGCAGATCAGGTCACAGACTACAAGAAGACATTTCAAGAGCAAGTGATTCGAGAGTCATGAATAAAGGGCCAAATGTAAAGGGACACTGAAACAAAGCAGAGCAAAAAAGAAAGGCATGTCCTTTGGCAACTAGTTAGTGAAGGGAAAACGTAGGAAAAGGGGAGGGAATTTAGTGTTATGCAAGACTAAAGAGAATCATAAAATTACAGGACTATAACTCTGTCATCAAAACAAACAACAAAACCTTTTAAAGTATCTGGATTGTGCTGTACTGAAATAAGAGTAAGCTTAACAGCAATGTCCGCAATAGCCAAACTGTGGAAAGAGCCGAGATGCCCTTCAACAGATGAATGGATAAAGAAGATGTGGTCCATATATACAATGGAATACTACTCAGACACCAGAAAGGATGAATACCCAACTTTTACATCAACATGGATGGGACTGGAGGAGATTATGAGTGAAATAAGTCAAGCAGAGAAAGTCAATTATCATATGGTTTCACTTATTTGTGGAACATAAGGAATAGCATGGAGGACATTAGGAGAAGGAAGGGAAAAATGAAGGGGGGG
>NW_027784612.1:0-289 GCF_054177405.1 Leptonychotes weddellii | reverse complement strand
GTTTATTGGTGCTTGTGGAAAGCACATATTGGCAATGGCCCATAATAACACCATGGGCACAGTGTCTAACCTGTTCTGCTTGTTTACTGATAGGAATGACTTCCTGCCTTGGATTCCTTGGCATTGCCTGGTGTGGAGCTCTCCAGCAAAACACACTGGCCGCGCTCAGTGGGCAAAATGACAGTGCCAGGTACTCAGTTAATACACGGTGCCTGTACAAAGGAAACACTGATGCCGATGTTAATCCCCCCGCCCCCCCGCCCCCGGGCTAGGGGGGCTCTGTTGGTCC
>NW_027784611.1:0-289 GCF_054177405.1 Leptonychotes weddellii | reverse complement strand
TAAGGGAAGAGCATAGTTCTAAAAAAATCAGATTCACCCGATGTGGGGGAGGGGGGATGCTGGTGCTGATTTGTGTGCCGATTGGGGGTGGGGGGGGGGGGAGACAGGGAGTGAGTGAGGAGGAGGGTGAGGGAGCTGGGTTGGGGCCTGGGGGCTGGCCAGGCCCTGCCAGGTGCCTGAGGGAGGATGCTCAGAGGTTTGAGTAAAAAACTCTATAAAAGAATACAGCAAGATATACTTCATGGAAATAATGTTGAGCTTTTTATTGTTCTCAACAGCATAAAAGATT
>NW_027784610.1:0-289 GCF_054177405.1 Leptonychotes weddellii | reverse complement strand
TCACTTTCAATCTGGGGGTGTCTTTGGGTCTAAAATGAGTGTCTTGCAGACAACATATCGATGGGTCTTGTTTTTCATCAAATCTGATAGCCTGTGTCTTTTGATTGGGGCATTTAGCCCATTTACATTCAGGGTAACTACTGAAAGATATTAATTTAGTGCCATTGTACTGCCTGTAAGGTGATTGTTACTGTATATTGTCTGTGTTCCTTTCTGGTCTCTGTTATGTTTAGGCTCTCTCTTTGCTTTGAGGACCCCTTTCAATATTTCTTGTAGGGCTGGTTTCGTG
>NW_027784609.1:0-289 GCF_054177405.1 Leptonychotes weddellii | reverse complement strand
TGGAAGTTGCCTTCTGAGAACCCAATTTCTTCCCAGAAGAAAACCAGTCTACTGGTTGAGAGTTATGTTTCATTTTTAAATTACAAATGGCATCATTAGCTTGATCATCTTCCTTAGTCAGATGTGTGGCTGTTTCCTAAACTTCAATCTAAGCTCAGAGACCAAAACTTTAGAAACACTGAGTATATTCAAACATGCTTGTTACAGACTGAGGGCTTATCACAAAGACGTTCCAGAAAGGTTAGTGACAACAGCACCCTCTGAACAGAATTCCCCTGAGGAAGAAAAC
>NW_027784608.1:0-289 GCF_054177405.1 Leptonychotes weddellii | reverse complement strand
TGAAAAATGAAAACCTGTTTTGGTGAAAACGTTGATGCTGCTTTCTTAATATCTGTTACTTCTGCTTGTGCTCTGTAGTTTTTATATCATGTCCACACTTAAATTAAAATTACAATAATAGCTATTGTATGGAAAAGTCCTATATTTGGATTCACAACATAAAATTACATAAAGTGTAATTTCAGGCTTCACACTTCCAATAGGATACTGGGTTCTTATGGGACCCAGAGCTTAAACTGAGCTGGTAATGTATTTCACCTGCTAAACCTAGCTAACATATATTTTAGAA
>NW_027784607.1:0-289 GCF_054177405.1 Leptonychotes weddellii | reverse complement strand
GCTGTTGTTTTCGTTTGAGGTTCAGTTTAAAAAACAAAACAAAACAAAAATATACAAATGTCTTTGCAAAAAAAGAATATCAGTTCCCCTGGGTGGTGTAAGTATGTGATTTTCCTTTTCTTCTCTAGGCTTTGGCTTTGTTTTCTGTAATTAGCTTGTGTGAGTTTTGCTAGATAGACACACACACGGGTGCACGTGTGTGGTTGCTTGTGTACGTGGCAATGAGCAGGTACGTTGCAGGATCTCCTAAAGGCTGTGTTATGTCTGGCGCTGACTAGGTCATCAAGAA
>NW_027784606.1:0-289 GCF_054177405.1 Leptonychotes weddellii | reverse complement strand
TCCCATCCTTTTTGACTTTGCTATCATTCATTTCACTGATCCATTAGGCAAAATTACCCAATCATTGTTATCATCATTACTTTGAACAGTTATATTTTAGATCAATTAAGAAGAATGAAAAAGAAATATTTTATTTTGCCTTATTTATTCTTTCTCTAGCACTCTTCCTTTATTTATATCTAAGTTTCTTTCTTTCTTTCTTTCTTTCTTTCTTTCTTTCTTTCTTTCTTTCTTTCTTTCTTTCTTCCTTCTTTCTTTCTTTCTTTCTTTCTTTCTTTCTTTCTTTCTT
>NW_027784605.1:0-289 GCF_054177405.1 Leptonychotes weddellii | reverse complement strand
CATTCTCTAAAAGAATCTGAAAGTCTTAGCCTTGCAAGGGCCCCAAAAGACATCTAATCTAGCTTTCCACTGAACGTGGACATTTTTTCTACAACATTTCTGGCAGTCCCAACTCTCATTTGGAATACTTTTTTTCTTTTTCTTTTCTTATTTCTCTTTCTTCCTTTTCTTTTTCTTTCTTTCTTTCTTTTTTTTTTTTAAGATTTTATTTATTTATTTGACAGAGAGAGAGATAGCGAGAGCAGGAACACAAGCAGGGGGAGTGGGAGAGGGAGAAGCAGGCTTCCCG
>NW_027784604.1:0-289 GCF_054177405.1 Leptonychotes weddellii | reverse complement strand
ATGTGGGGGAGGAGCAAAGAGGTCAGGTGATGGTCTAAATTTGTAGTTGGCTGATCATTTCTTTTTTCTTCCTGGACCCCGGTAGGAATATTGCATTATCCATGAAATTTTAAAAATGTTTTCCATGCTGTGTTAAGTTATATGTTTTTACAGTGATCTCGGGGGGAGTTTTGTGAGGGGGCTTTTATTTTTTATTTTTATTTATTTATTTATTTTTTATTCTTATGTTAATCCCCATACATTACATCATTAGTTCTAGATGAAGTGTTCCATGATTCATTGTTTGTGC
>NW_027784603.1:0-289 GCF_054177405.1 Leptonychotes weddellii | reverse complement strand
CTACATAATTTTGCTTTAAAAAAAACTATACTGTACTCCAAAACATAACAAAATGGTCTCTTCTTTACCTTTAGTAATATATATATATATAGATATATATATATTTTAAAGATTTTATTTATTTATTTGACAGAGAGAGAGATAGGGAGAGCAGGAACACAAGCAGGGGGAGTGGGAGAGGGAGAAGCAGGCTTCCCGCGGAGCAGGGAGCCAGATGCGGGACTCGATCCCGGGACTCTGGGATCAGGACCTGAGCCGAAGGCAGTCACTTAATGACTGAGCCACCCAG
>NW_027784602.1:0-3438 GCF_054177405.1 Leptonychotes weddellii | reverse complement strand
TTTTGGTGAGAATTTTTGCATCCATGTTCATCAGGGATATTGGTCTGTAATTATCCTTTTTGATGGGGTCTTTGTCTGGTTTTGGGATCAAGGTAATGGTGGCCTCGTAAAACGAGTTTGGAAGTTTTCCTTCCATTTCTATTTTTTGGAACAGTTTCAGAAGAATAGGTATTAATCCTTCTTTAAATGTTTGGTAGAATTCCCCTGGGAAGCCATCTGGCCCTGGGCTTTTGTTTTTTGGGAGATTTTTGATGACTGCTTCAATTTCCTTAGTGGTTATAGGTCTGTTCAGGTTTTCTATTTCTTCCTGGTTCAGTTTTGGTAGTTGATACATCTCTAAGAATGCATCCATTTCTTCCAGGTTATCTAATTTGCTTAGCCAAAGGGATCTTGAGCAAGAAGAATAAAGCTGGAAGAATCATATTTCCTGATTTCAAAATGTATTACAAAGCTACAGTAATCATGACACAAGATACTGGCATAAAGCCAGAAATATAGACCAATGGAACAGAATAGAGAGTTCAGAAATAAATTGGCACAATTATGGTCAACTGATATTCTTTTTTTAAGTTTATTTTTTATTTACTTTTTCTGTTTACATGAAATCCTTATATATCTATATTTTAGTGCATCATAAGTTTTTAATGTAGTGTTCAACAATTCATTAGTTGCATATAACACCCAGTGTTCATTACAACACGTGCCCTCCTTAATACCCATCCCCCAGTTACCCCATCCCCCACCCCCTCCCTTCTGTAACCCTCAGTTTGTTTCCTGAAGTCCAGAGTCTTTCATGGTTTCTCTCCCTCTCTGATTTCTTCCCATTCAGTTTTTCCTCCCTTCCTCTGTGGTCCTCCACACTATTCCTTATGTTCCACATATGAGTGAAATCGTATGATAATTATCTTTCTCTGCTTGACTTATTTCACTGAGCATAATCCCCTCCAGTTCCATCCATGTTGATGCAAATGGTGGGTATTCATCCTTTCTGATGGCTGAGTAATATTCCATTGTATATCTGGACCACATCTTCTTTATCCATTCATCTGTTGAAGGGCATCTTGGCTCCTCAGTGAGATACCACCTTACACCAGTTAGAATGGCCAAAATTAAGAAGACAGGAAACAACATGTGTTGGTGAAGATGTGGAGAAAGGGGAACCCTCTTACACTATTTGTGGGAATGAAAGCTGGTACAGCCACTCTGGAAAACAGTATGGAGTTTCCTCAAGATGTTAAAAATAGAGCTACCCTACAACCCAGCAATTGCACTACTGGGTATTTATGCCAAAGATACAGATGTAGTGAAAAGAAGGGGCACATACACCCCAGTGTTCATAGCAGCAACGTCCACAATAGCCAAACTGGAAGGAGCCAAGGGGATTTAAAGACTCTGGACTTCAGGAAACAAACTGAGGGTTACAGAAGGCAGGGGGTGGGGGGATGGGGTAACTGGGTGATGGGTATTAAGGAGGGCACGTGTTGTGATGAGCACTGGGTGTTATATGCAACTAATGAATCGTTGAACACTACATCAAAAACTAATGATGTACTATATGCTGGCTAATTGAACATAATAAAAAATAAATAAAAGAATGGTAAAAAAAAAAGTATACCCCACTACAGTGAACAACAGAAAGATGTTGTGGTTATATAAGTACCAGGCAAAAGACTAAGGGAAGAAATTTTCTAGAAAAACAGTGACACATTTCATAGTGATAAAATAATCCATTCAAGAAAAAACATAAAAATCCAAAATATAATAATATACTTTAAAAAAACTATATGAAGCATAAATTAACAGAAGCAAAGAGAGAAATAATCAAGCCACAATTATAGTTGCAGATGTTAACACAATGCTCTTAGTAACTCAATGAATAAGGAAAAATACCCAGTAGTAACATTTAAAAAAAGAGAACACCAGAATTAACCAAATCAACCTTAAAAGGAGCCCAAATCTGAACAGTAATTGCTTAAATAATTAAAAAAAACACATGTGCAAAGAAACGAGGGATTTCCTTATTTATCTCAAATGGATTTTTATGCTTTATCTTGGTTCTGTGAGCAGGGATGGCTCCCCGTGTTTCATTCTTATTCCTTTTCTTGTCATTTTATCACCTTTCTTATCTTATCCTTTTCTAATCACTCTCCCCAGGGCTTCTGCACATCATGAAAGGATGCTCCTGTCACTGCAATGTGAAGGACTGACTTGGCAACATCCCTGTTCCGGTTCCCACCTATTTCCTACATGCCCCAGCTTTACAAATAGAACACGAAACACCTTTAATTCTCCTCAATCTTATTTCTCTCTCTCTCATATATCACATGACAGTGAACGCAACTGGAACCCTCAACCTCACCATCATCCTTTCCCTCACCCTCAGTCCAGGGCCACAGTCACCTTTCAGGGTTCTTTATCCTGGACTCTGCACTCACCTCCCTCCTCCAGATTTCCTGCACCTCAAGCCCTCCTGATAGGGCTTTACCTGCTCTGTTGTCATCAGGCACATTGTTGAAGCTGACACCAGGATGTCTTCTAAGGTATACATTTCTTAGTGCCTAAGACTGTATTGTATACTTGAAATTTGCTGAGAGGGTAGATCTTAAGGGTTCTCATGACTGGAAGAAAGAAAGAAAGAAAGAAAGAAAGAAAGGGAAAGAAAGAGAAAGAAAGAAAGAAGAGAGAAAGAGAGAGAGAAAGAAAAAGAAAGAAAGAAAGAAAGAAAGAAAGAAAGAAAGAAAGAAAGAAAGAAAGAAAGAAAGAAAAGGAAAAAAGTACGTATAGGAGGTGAAGGATATATTAATTAGCTTTATTATGGTGAGCATCTCACAGTTTTTATGTATATCCAATCCCCAAGCTGTACCATAAATGAATACAATTTGTGATTATCAATTATATTTGGACAAAGTTGGAAAATTAAAAAAAAAAAGATAAATTTCAACAATCATTTCTCCTGTTTTCAACCTCTAACATCTCCAAATAAAATAAAAACCCAAGCACCTGGGGTGCCTATGTGACTCAGTTGGTTAAGCCTCTGCCTTTGGCTCAAGTCATGATCTCGGGGTCCTGGGATTGAGCCCTACGTTGGGCTCCCTGCTCAGCAGGGAGTCTGTTTCTCCCTCTCCCTCTACTCCTCCCCCCTGCTTGTGCTCTCTCTCTCTCTCAAATTAATAAAATCTTTTTTTTTTAAAGATTTTATTTATTTGACAGAGGGCGCCTGGGTGGCTCAGTTGGTTAAGCAACTGCCTTCGGCTCAGGTCATGATCCTGGAGTCCTGGGATCGAGTCCCGCATCGGGCTCCCTGCTCGGCAGGGAGTCTGCTTCTCCCTCTGGCCCTCCCCCCTCTCATGCTCTCTCTATCTCATTCTCTCTCTCAAATAAATAAATAAAATCTTTTAAAAAAAAAGATTTTATTTATTTGACAGAAAGAGAGACAGC
>NW_027784601.1:0-289 GCF_054177405.1 Leptonychotes weddellii | reverse complement strand
ACTGTTTTCCAGAGTGGCTGCACCAGCTTGCATTCCCACCAACAGTGTAGGAGGGTTCCCCTTTCTCCGCATCCCCGCCAACATCTGTCATTTCCTGACTTGTTAATTTTAGCCATTCTGACTGGTGTGAGGTGATATCTCATTGAGGTTTTGATTTAGATTTCCCTGATACCGAGCGATGTTGAGCACTTTTTTCATGTGTCTGTTGGCCGTTTGGATGTCTTCTTTGGAAAAATGTCTGTTCATGTCTTCTGCCCATGTCTTGATTGGATTATTTGTTCTTTGGGTG
>NW_027784600.1:0-289 GCF_054177405.1 Leptonychotes weddellii | reverse complement strand
CGATGGACTCTGAAAAACAGGCTGGGGGTTCTAGAGGGGAGGGGGGTGGGAGGATGGGTTGGCCTGGTGGTGGGTATTGAGGAGGGCACGTTCTGCATGGAGCACTGGGTGTTATGCACAAACAATGAATCATGGAACACTTCATCTAGAACTAATGATGTAATGTATGGGGATTAACATAAGAATAAAAAAAAATGAACTTCCATTAAAATGTATGTCAAGGGATTAAAGAGTATACACATGCACACACACATGTATCTCAAAATTAAAATAATCTTTAGAGAAAAAA
>NW_027784599.1:0-289 GCF_054177405.1 Leptonychotes weddellii | reverse complement strand
GGGGCGCCTGGGTGGCTCAGTCGTTAAGCGTCTGCCTTCAGCTCAGGTCATGATCTCAGGGTCCTGGGATCGAGCCCCACATCGGGCTCCCTACTCCGCAGGAGGCCTGCTTCTCCCTTTCCCACTCCCCCTGCTTGTGTTCCCTCTCTCGCTGTGTCTCTCTCTGTCAAATAAATAAATAAAATCTTAAAAAAAAAAAAAAAAAAGAAATGTTCTTAAGAAATTCTTTAAGTATGGAGGGTTACAGGGCATGATACATGCAACTTACCCCCAAGTAGTTCAGAGCAAT
>NW_027784598.1:0-289 GCF_054177405.1 Leptonychotes weddellii | reverse complement strand
CAAATGGTTTAGGCAGGAAAACCCCGGATGGAAGCGGGGTGGGAGGTGGGTGGCGGGAATCAAGAGACAAAAGGCAAGTAGGGTAGGTGCGTGGAGGAAAGTGAATTAGAAAACTCACATTCCAACCCCACCCGCCTCTCAGGCTTCCCTGCACTTCCTTCTGGGGACAGCCTAGGGGAAGATGCTGCTTGGACTCCCCCGTGACACCAGACTTTGCTGGGAAATGAACACTGGGTTTAACAAGAAGCTCTAACTAACCCCCACCAGGTCGACGTTAGTGCAATACGGT
>NW_027784597.1:0-289 GCF_054177405.1 Leptonychotes weddellii | reverse complement strand
GGCGGGGAGTCTGCTTCTCCCTCTGACGCTCCTCCCTCTCATGCTCTCTGTCTCTCATTCTCTCTCTCTCAAATAAATAAATAAAATCTTAAAAAAAAAAAAAAAGAAATGCAGACCCTCAGGCTGTACCCCAGACCTTTGAATCCATATCTGCATTTTAATAAGAACCCCAAGTAAATTGTGTGCACACTAGCATTTGAGAAACAGTGTGTAATCTAAATGTGGCAGTGTTTCTAGGTGATGGTGGCTCTTGGCATCAGTTTGCTGATCATACACTCACTCTCACATA
>NW_027784596.1:0-289 GCF_054177405.1 Leptonychotes weddellii | reverse complement strand
TGAGGAGGGCACGTTCTGCATGGAGCACTGGGTGTTGTACACGAACAATGAATCATGGAACACTTCATCTAGAACTAATGATGTAATGTATGGGGATTAACATAAGAATAAAAAAAAAAAAAGAATTAAAAAAAAAAAAATAACTTCCCAAACATCTGCTCTAGTTCAGCAATAGCCATCTGACACTTTAAATCAATGTTTAACGACTGATCAGACTGCGACTCAGAGAAACTAAGTCCCTCTCTACATGTGCAACCTGCTTGGACACCCACTTTGTCACCCACCGATC
>NW_027784595.1:0-289 GCF_054177405.1 Leptonychotes weddellii | reverse complement strand
TCGTTCAGACGGTTTCTGAGCTGAAGCTTTCGAGCCAGGGTTCGGTACCGCTGCGAAACAGGATAAGCTACTTCACCATTCTGATCTTGAGTTTTCTCAGCTGTAAAATGGGGGGTTACTACTTGCCCCAAAGAAAGTCGTGATGATCCCACAAAACAGTGTCTGTAAAACACACATTCTGGCACACAGAAAATGCTTCGGCAGCGGTAACGGAACTAGGCCTGTGCTGGCCCTGTTGTTGCTGTTGTTACTGGGGGGAGAGGGGTGTAACTGCGGGGGGGGGGTGCTG
>NW_027784594.1:0-289 GCF_054177405.1 Leptonychotes weddellii | reverse complement strand
GACTAGTATATCCAGATTAGTTCCTTCAATGTCTTTTTTTTTTTTTTCTTATTTCAATCATAGAAAAACATTCTCAAATGCTTGGGATATGGTTTTCCTTTTCTAGCATGCTGCGAGCTTCTATTAACATCTTTATTCTACAGAAAAGAATTCATTGAACTGACTGGATTGAAAAGGTTTTGCACATATTCAATATGAAAGGGAGAACTCTTGCCAACCTTGGGAATTTCTAATTTCTTTGGTCCCTTTAACAGTCTTTCACATGGGTTAGTTCTACAGATGGCTCAAC
>NW_027784593.1:0-289 GCF_054177405.1 Leptonychotes weddellii | reverse complement strand
ACCTGAGCCAAAGGCAGATGCTTAACCAACTGAGCCACCCTGGTGCCCCTCATCAGTAAACTTCTAATAACCAGCTCTCCTTCAATAGCAAAGTGGAAAGGTTTGTGTCATAATAGGAAACATGTAGGGGGTTAAAAAAGTAGAATTATTATTATTTTTTTTTAATCTCTTCTGGGTTGCATTTTAATGCCATTTTTTTTTCTTTTTTTTTTTATTCTTATGTTAATCCCCATACATTACATCATTAGTTTTAGATGAAGTGTTCCATGATTCATTGTTTGTGCATAAC
>NW_027784592.1:0-289 GCF_054177405.1 Leptonychotes weddellii | reverse complement strand
TCGTTCAGACGGTTTCTGAGCTGAAGCTTTCGAGCCAGGGTTCGGTACCGCTGCGAAACAGGATAAGCTACTTCACCATTCTGATCTTGGGTTTTCTCAGCTGTAAAATGGGGGGTTACTACTTGCCCCAAAGAAAGTCGTGATGATCCCACAAAACAGTGTCTGTAAAACACACATTCTGGCACACAGAAAATGCTTCGGCAGCGGTAACGGAACTAGGCCTGTGCTGGCCCTGTTGTTGCTGTTGTTACTGGGGGGAGAGGGGTGTAACTGCGGGGGGGGGGTGCTG
>NW_027784591.1:0-3439 GCF_054177405.1 Leptonychotes weddellii | reverse complement strand
ATGTTTTTAAAGTAGTGAATAAATTAACTACTAGTGAAAAAAAAAAAACAAATTTATCTTTTTTCCTTCAGAATGTTTTAGTTTTAGTTTTAGTTTATTGGCAATTCCTTTTGGAGCAGTACAGCACCGGACCAGAATTTAGCTTTTTTTTTTACAAATGGCCAATTGTTTCTAAACCATCTACTGAATAATCTCTTTTATCTCTGATTTGAAAGGCTGTCTACCACATGGACTAAATTTGAGTATTTGTTTGTATATAGTTTGGAACCGTCTGTTAATCCATAAAAACCTTCAGTATGAACCTGGCTTCGTTACTGAACCATTGCGATTCATTTTATACTGAACAGGGCTCTTCCCTCCTCATTATTCTTCTTTTCCCTCAGTTTCCCTGTTCCTTTCCCCATGTCAACTTTCCCCCTTGTATCATGTCAGTATCTGCACTGGAATGACTGATTTTATGAGTAATTCAGGGTTAGTGGTCAACTTTATAATATTGAGCCATTCTAGTGGGTAGCGATTTCCCTCTTCCCATCTGCTTAGACCTAGATTTCATCTCTTAAGCAGAATTGTAAAGTTTTCCTTCTGTAGGCCTTATGGTTTCCCTTTTAAAGTTATATGTTGGGAAACCTGGGTGGCCCAGTCAGTTAAGCGGCTGCCTTCAGCTCAGGTCATGATCCCAAGGTCCTGGGATCGAGCCCCGCATTGGGCTCCCTGCTCAGCAGGGAGCCTGCTTCTCCCTCTGCCTGCCGCTCCCCCTGCTTGTGTTCTCTCTCTCTCTCTCTGAGACAAATAAATAAATAAAATCTTTTTCAAAAAATGTATATCTTGTTAATGTCTCACCTAATTGCTATCTTTTTAAAAAGATTTTATTTACTTATTTGAAGGAGAGAGAAAGAGACAGGGACAGAGAGAGAGAATGAGCAGGGGGGAGGAGGCAGAGGAAGAGGGAGAAGCAGACTCCCTGCTGAGCCTGATGTGAGGCTTGATCCCAGGACCCTGGGATCATGACCTGAGCCGAAGGCAGATGTTTAACTGACTGAGCCACCCCAGGTGCCCCTCACCTAATTACTATCTTAAGTGAAATATTATTTCATAATATTTTAACTAGTTATTTATACATGGAAAAGTTATTGAAGGAGTATAATAATTTTCCTTCCTGAGTTTTTACCTTCAGTGGGTGCTCAGCCAGTTCTCCTGACTTTCCTAAGCATACAATCATACAATCCCTGAACGGTGACAGTTTTGCCATGATTTCCCAGTATCTTACTCTTACTTCTGACTCTTGCCTGACTGTAATGTCTAGTCTTCCAGAACCAGGCTACAGTAGACAGGGTGCATGTCCTTGTTTGTTCCTGCCTCCAATGATAAAGCTTCTCATTTTCCATAATGTAAGCATAATGCCAAGGGAAGTTTTTTTTATAAACCTCATAACAAGTTAATTTTATTTTTCATGACGACAACTGGCCACACTATGAAAGGTGGATACAAGGGGGTGAAATGAAAAGAGAAACCTACCAGGGGCCATGGAGCTGGTGTGTGTGAGCATGAAGACATGCAGTCTCCCTACATGGGGCTCTGGGAGGCCCGTCCTGGGAGCTGCAGGATGGCCACATGGATGCCTTCCTGCAACAGAATGATGAGCCCTGGGACTGCACAGTGGGCCTGGGCACCATGGGCAGACTCCAGAGTCATTCTGAAAGCAGAAGTCATGGTATTTGCAGTCCAGATAAGAAGAGAAGGGATAAAAAGGAAGCTGGGGGCCAGGCTGGGGAGTCTGCTATGGAGGCAGGATGTGAGTGAAAAGGGCCAGATGTGGCCAAGAGTAATGTAAGGTGTAGGTGAGGTCCCCGTGGGAGATTTCAGAGGAAAGTCCAACAGGGTCTGAGGGCAAGGTGAAAGAAGTCAGCAAAGGGATTTGCGACAGCAGTCAGAGTGGAGGCCCTAATCATTGTGTAAGAGTGGGTGACTCTTACTATGGTGGCCGGCATGGTGCTCAGGATTCACTTGGTGGCCTCATGTTACCCCTGTTAGGACGGTCCACGACCTACTTGTCCTGGGGATCCTGGGCACCTGGAAATGACAACACCAGTTCATGGTGACCAGGGAAATTTCCTTGGCCCTAGAAGGCTAGAATATCTGTAGGGAGCCATGCACCATCTCTAACTCCTCTACCTGCTGAAGCTGGGGTGGTCCATTCTCCAAGCTCCTCCCTCCAGCATAAAGCAAGGGAAGGCTTTACAGCCATGATGGCACCAGGGCTATGTCTGATCATCTCTGGGAAGTCCTGGCAGTGGTCCAACACTGTGCTCCCCCCATTCCCAACCCCCAACTCCTACACTCCATCTGCTATCACACTTTCCCTCTGACTCACTCACTCCAGCCTCACTTGCCTCCTTGCTGCTCCTCAATGTGCCTCTGACCTCAGGGCCTTTGCATAGACTGTGCCCTTTCCTTGGAAGGCTCTTCCCTTAGATACCACATGACTACCTCCTTTACCTCCTTCAAATCTTTGTTCCATTGTCACCTTCCCAATGTGTTAGGAGTTAGTTGGACAGTTAGGTAGTCAGGGCCAGGGTCCCCAACAGGAAGATATGGAGTCGGGACAGCTAAGACAAAACGGCACTAACATCCTGTTTTGAAGCTTAGACAGGACTGCACTAGCATTCTGTTTTGCAGCTTTTGCAGAAATGACTTCCATAAAACGTCCTAAAATAAGATGATTAACCACAAAACATTTGCCAATATCACTGGCAAGGTGCAGTTAAGACCTAAGCCCCCAGATGTCAGACAAAAAAGACCATCAGTACATAGACATTAACCTAATAAGTAGACAGATATGTGACCAAAGCCCCAATTGGCGTGACTCAGCACACCCTGATTGCTTATGATAGTTCCTCAAAAGAGCTCATAAAAACCCCTAAACTTAGAAACTCTAGTGGCAACCCTCTCAGGTCCCTTCCTCTCTGGGAGCTTTGTACTACTGCTCAATAAACTCTGCTTTGCTGCCCACCATTCTTCGTCTGGTCCACCTCTTCATTCTTTGAAGCAGCATGACCAAGAACTGCAGAAACTAAAGGCTGAGAAATCCTGCAACACTACCACAACCACCTCATTCAAATTGGTGACCTCGGGTACCCTGGCTGCTCAGCCAGTGGAGCGTGTGACTCTTGATCTCAGGGGTTGTGAGTTCGAGCCCCACATTGGGTGTAGAGATTGCTTTAAAAAAATAAAATCTTTTGGAGGGGGGCGGAGCAAGATGGCGGAGGAGTAGGAGACCTGGATTTTGTCTCCTCTCAGGAATTCAGCTGGATAGGGATCAAACCATTCTGAACACCTACAAACTCAACAGGAGATCGAAGAAAGGAATAGCAACAACTCTCTGAACAGAAAAGCGACCACTTTCTGGAAGGTAGGACGTGCGGAGAAGTGAATCCGAGGC
>NW_027784590.1:0-13799 GCF_054177405.1 Leptonychotes weddellii | reverse complement strand
GGGCAGAGCGTCCTCCCCTCGGCTGAGACGGACTGACCATCCCCATAGAAGGGCCGTATTCGGAGGGCGAATAACAGGGTCTGCAGTCAGACATTTGTTCGCCTACGTGCAGTTTGGAGCAAGCTGCATTTCCATGTTTTCGTGTTTCTGTATTTTCAAGGAGCCCGGGTTCTGCGTCTGCCTCCCCTCGGGGATTCCATCCTGGGGGGCCAGCCCCGCTTGGAGCAGGAGGGGACGTGAGACAAGATCTGTAGCTCTTGGTGTTCGGAACAGAAGGGCCCGTTCTGACCTGGAGGCCAGCTCATGTTCACTAACCAGGCTCCCGAGGTTATTCACACAGCACGAGTCTCACACACAAGTCCTGAGCCCACTGTGCAGGTCGGGGTGGTCGGTTCTGCGGGACGAATCACAGGAACCTCCATCCATACAGTGCAGTGTGTGAGGAGCTTTCGGGGACGTATCCAGGGCTCCGTGTACGAGTACTATCTGGACAGGTACAACCTAGAGCAAGGGGAGTGGGGGGAGGATGGTGTAGGGCCGGGTGCAGGTTGCCTGGTGCTCACCAGGCGAAGTTGTCCAGGAAACATCTGTGGGAGCAGCTTCAGAACCTCCGTCCCCGGAGGCCACCGGAACCGCTTTCCCTGGAGGTCCTCAGAGCACATCGTCTGGTAGAGCTGGACATCCTCCTCCTGTTCCTTTCTGGTCACTGTCCAAACTGTCGCCTTCTGACAGCCCTCCCCACAGTCGGCTTGGTTCCTCCTCCTGTGGGGCCCCGGGTGCTGAGGATCGCGCCCTTTACCAGACACACACCCACAGGGCCTGTGGGGACCGGGGTTCGGGAGGGAAACTCCCTCTGCCTGACTGTGCCCCAGCCTCCACGCATTTGGAACTCTGCCAGAGTCTTGCTTCTTGAGGAGGTGGCTCCTGGCACTGTGGCGGGGTCTGCGGTCAGTCCTCCCCCTGTTGCTCACATTGGCTGTGGCGGACTCCCCCCGCTCCTGTTTCTGTTTGGCCACTGGATCAGATGTTACTTTGACCACAGGACCTTTGCCCTACTTATGGAGAAAACCAAAACCAGTGGTAGGAACTCCACCAACGTGGAATCCGATATATTTACCCTTCTGTCCTGCTGGAATATGGGAGACAGGGTGGTGAGACTTGTGTCTGAACCCCTGGGAGTGTTTTGTTTGTTTTAGAAGCTGGAAGACAGAATCACCAGCTTACTAAGCTTTCTGAGTTCCGCTGAAATGTGAGCTGTCAGCCTAGCTATTGCCTTTGTGAGTTGTGTAATCCAAACAGTATCTCACAAACCTTCAACTCCGTTGAAACCTAAATGTGTCATATTTGATAAAGAGCAAAAATTACAATTATGACATAGGAGGACCTTATATTTTCTTTGGATAACAGTAAAGTAAAAGGGAAAAATGCATTTGCTTGGGAATTTTTAATATTTAGCCTAGTACATCTAGCCAGCAGAGAAATCTGATTAAATGTTAGTTCTATTAAAGTAAGAAGAGGCAGTTTGGAAAAAAAGAGGGGGTTTGCTTTGCTCTTTTGTTTTTTTATACTTGTATAAAATAATACTTATATATAATAAAACAAGTTTGAGGAGAGCATTTTATTTCTAATAACCACTTTAAAATTATATGGTAGTCTAAGTCATATGTAGCTAATGCCTTCATAAATTAGGAAATTCTGATACAATCAATACAGTAATATGATGAAAACTTCATGAATGTCCATAACCATACATATTTTAAGGAACCAATTCTAAAGGAGCTAGGATCAGGAATATTGTAAAATAACTAGGGCACCCAAAATATTCTGTATTTCCTCCTGACAAAGCAGATGAGTGACTCTAAGTTTAATCAGACCAACAAGTTTGAGAAATTGTGCAACAGAATCAGTGATTATTATGAACACACAGTAATCTAACAGAAATGTTTGGTTAAGTGAAACAAAAGTGAAGACGTACTAGGGCAAATGATGGAAAATAGATTGACAAAAAATTTATAAAAATTAGAATGTAATGTAGAAAAGTAAATAGTTCTTCATTTTGTCCTGAATTTGTTGTTTTTGTTTTTGTTTTTTTTTTAAGTGGATATCCTTTTTTTCTAAACACTTAGGAACAGGGAACATGAGGATGGTCAGAAGCCGCCCACTCAGCGTGCTCTGGTTTCTGGCCAGCCTGCCGGCAGCTCGAGGCTTCCCTCTGGTGGGCAAGTTTGGGAACGCACTGAAAATTCATCATCCCGTGTTTTCTTCCCTCCTTGTTCCAGGTGAGTACTTCCCTTTGGGTTTCTGTGCTTTGCCCTCTTGAAGCCCAGCACCTTAACGTTTTCGTATCACCCCTGTTTCACCTTCAGTCTAGAAGAATCAGCCTACTGTCCCTAAGAAGGGTCCCTGAAGCTGCAGAAAGTCTTACTTTTGAAAACATGCCTGGTGTGCATCCTAGCGTGGGTTGTAGGTGTTGTGGGGGCTGTTGGGGAGGCCTCTGGAATATCAGTGGAGGTGTTGGATGAGAGGCGAAGTGGGCTGGAGGAAGGGGAGTGACGATGTCGGGAGAAACTGCTGGAAGCTCAGAGGATGGAGATGGAGCAGCGTGTACGGAAAATGCACAAACAGGTTTTAATCGATCCCTACCGCGTAACGATGAGCTCCTGCAGTTAGTGACAGTCTCTTTCCCTAGGAGAGGTTCCCTCTTCTTACATTATGGGTTTAGCAGCAATTCTGCAGGAAATACTAGACTCCACAGCCTGGAGGAGTGATCTGCCCTTGCAGCTGCAGGCAGGCTCTGTGCTCTGTGGTGTGGCCCCCAAGGCAAGGCCATGAAGATTACTGGTAAGCAGGAATATGAAAACATCGTGAAATTTCAGGAGGAACACGGGTGGCTCCTTTTTGAGGCATATATTGGCCAGTGGCCTGGTTCTTAGACTGTCAGGAGGGGAGGAGCGAGCCCTGAGATCCCAGTGAGACCAACGCTCCTCCCCTGTTCCAAAGCAAGGAGCATTCTCTCTAATGAGGCAGTGGGGTTTCCAGCTGCAGGACTCTTGACCCCTCAGTTTCTTCCTTCAGTTGAAAAATTCAAGACCGTTATATTTTATGATGTTGTCAAGGCACAGATTGGAATCCTACTCAAGGATGCTGGCAGTTCAAGGTGGTGGTCGTGGAGTCTTCATTCTTGGTTCCTTGCATAATCACTTATAAGAAGTAGTAAAAGTTCAGTGTAAGTATGGAAAAAATGGCCATAAAACGAGGAACAAAATTTTACTGATGGTTGAAAAGTGAGTTAGTTGTGATTTGGACTAACTGCTTCCCGTGTTCTCTTTTGTCTTGAGCTCTTAATTCTCTAGATGGTGGGGTATTTCCTTTTCCCAGGGAGCTTTGGGGCTCCCTGATGCTCACGTGTAAATATCCCCTATTATCTTCCAAAGTTGCAACTTGTAGTGAAATTTCCAGGCCTGTGGGGAAGATATTTCTACATCGTCCCCTTCCCCCATGCCCCTGCCAAACTGTTTTTTTGAACCTTTGTTCATATTTTTGAACGGAGTTAAAATCAACATGTGTAGAGAAAGCCCAGCCCGTGGGCTTCATAGAAGCTGGTAAATGACAACATCAAAGCCAGTGTGGATTTGAAGTTAGACTAACCAAGTGACAAACCTTACAGAACTGCCAATCACGGTAAGCGGCAAGGAAGTTTTCTTATGAACCAAACAGAAGCCACATGATGTTTCAGTGACATTAGTACTCGGTAGAGACTCCCACTTTGGGAGTCTGATCCCAGACTGTTTTTACCCAGTAAAGTTCAGTGTAGAGCTCTGAACATGAAGGGAATGAGCAAACAAGCAAGCCTGCCTGATAGTTCTTGCCCCCACTTGGGTGAGAGGAAGCCCAGAGGAAGGCATTTATTGAGAACATTCTCTGAAAATAATTGTGTGTCAATAAATGTTTGATAGCTCTCAGGAAAACAAACAAGAACCACACACACACACACACACACACACACACACAAAACCCCTTTAATTTGTAATGCGTGCCCATTTCTGTGGTGAAACTATTTCCACCACAGTGGATCTCAAACTAGCAGTGACTGAATGTGGAGTTAGTTACAAAGCAACGCACAGTAGCCCACGACGTAGTATTGCCACCACACAAGAGGAGTGAACAACCCCATGAGTGAGGATAATGGTGAAGTGGTGAGGAGATGTGGGGTATCAGCTAGCTTTTTTTTTTTTTTTAAGATTTTATTAGAGCGCAAGTGAGCACAAGTGGGAAGGAGGGGCAGAGGGAGGGGGAGAGGCAGACTCCCCGCTGAGCAGGGAGCCTGATGCAGGGCTTGATCCCGGGACCCTGGGATCATGACCTGAGTCGAAGGCAGTCGCTTAACTGAGCCACCCAGGTGCCCTTAACTTTGCTTTTTATATAAGCTATTTAATTGTAAATTTATGTAATTTAATTTTTAATAATCGTTGAGTCTAAACAGGCAGCTCACAAAATGCCTGAAGGCTTAGCAGGTGGCCCTGGCGAGCGGCGTCAGCCACCCCGGCGCACCGCTGTGTGTAACCCCCACTCGGCTGGCGGCCCTCTTTGTCTTTCGTGTTCCGTGTAAACTCCTGTGAGGTAGGGGATGCTATGAAACTCCAGTTTGTAGCCAAGAATTCCAGACCTGTGAGACATGAAGCCGACTGTCAAAGATCAGTGGCCAGGAAGTGCTAGAGCAGGTGTCTGAGCTTTATTCTCCGCCCCACCCCCCCTCCTTGAGTCCTGGGCAGTTTCTGTCCCCTGCATCCTGTTAGCTGGTCCGCAGGTTCTCCCTCAGGACATCGGATTCTGTAAGTAGCTGTCCTCTGGTGGTCTTCCAACCCCAGCTCTGTCCTGGAGGAGGATGGCCAGACCAGCCAGGGTGACGAGCCGTGGGAAGCCAGGTATCTTTCCAGGGCCTGATAGTGAAGGCTCTTTTTAGGTCCGATGAGTTCTGGGGAAGATGGATCTGTTTCAGCCCTGGGGGATCCTAGAGGCTGGTCAGTGATGTAGGAGGTAAAGGGGGCTGCCTCACTGAGGACATTGGAGTTAAATCTGAAAGAGGGTGAGGGAACGAGCCCTTGTGATATCTGGGGGCAAACATTCCAGGTAGACACAGTGATCGCTGCAAAGGCCCCCAAGGCCCCTGGGGACTGCAAGGCCCGCTATTCCTGGGTGGAGTAAGCAAGGGGGCGCCCCCGGGGGCGCGGTCAGGGTGCCAGTGTGAGGTGCTGGGGGGAGGGGGCAAAGCTTGTATATACGGAGCAGTGTATTTTGCAGTGCTGGGCATGACCCGATAAGTATTCATGAAATCAATTTACTGGGCTGCTGCCAAGTGTTTCTGGACGAAAGAGCAGAACACAGAGAAAACAGCGCATAAAAAGTCAAGTCAGGGTAAGTATTGTTTAATGAAATACTTGTTTTGCTTTGGTGTGTCTTTGCTGTGACAAATAGTTCTTACCAAGTGGAATTTTAAAAATAAATGCTTAAAGCCCCGGCCGTCAGACCTTGTAGGAACACAGGGTTTTACACTGAGTGGGAAGGGAAACCATTGGCAGGATGTGAGTCGGGGGACACGAAAGGACACCCTGCCCGCTGTGTTGGGAGCGGACTGAAGAGGACGATGCTGGAAATAGGAAGACCAGTTGGGAGGCTGTTGCCATGGGTCCAGGGGAGAAATAAGGAGGTGCAGTGACCATCTGAGGACAGGGGAGAGCCTGTGGGTGCAGTCTGGAGAGAGACTGAACCATTGGTGTTGGACATGCCAGGGTTGGGTTGCCTCCTGGACGTCCGAGGGGCAGTGTAAGTTGGCAGATTCTAGAAGCGTGTATGTAGTATTAAATTAACCTTACCCAAAGAGAGGTCTGGCCTTTGCCCGTGGCTGCTAGAAGGTGGTCTCTAGGCCCTTGGAGTGTCCTGCCCAATAAGAGTGTCTTTGTTTACCTGGTGGCCTTGGCCACTGGACAGTCAACAGTATAACTCCTAACGGGAGCTTTGGGCCACACAGGATCTGCTTTTCCTCCAGGGGGGCTGAGGACGGCAGGTCAGCCCTGTGAACATCAGTCGTGGAGCTCCAGAACTATGGGAAAATACGTGTCTATGTAAGGCACCCAGGCCGTGGTGTTTTGTTGGGGGGCAGACCAAGCAGAGGAGCACACGGTGCAGTAGAAAAATGGGCAAGAGATGCAAAAGAAAACCACAGGGAGGTACCACACATCTGCCACGATGGATAACATTTAAGAAGACTAACATTTTTAATGAAAAAAATAAACAAAACTAGAAGGATGTGAAACAGGGATTTTCATCTAAATTTTACTCGATACTAGGTTTGTGAGGTTCATCCAGATGTTTATAACTGTGGCTTTAATTTTCATTTTTTGATTCCAGAGCAGGTAGACTGGTGCAAGAACTCTGAAAAAGTTTAGGGTTTGACCCAGTGATTTCTGGTTCTGGGTTACAAACAACACACGTGTGTCCACGTAGGTGCCGAAACACACGTGCGGGAATGTTCCTGGCGTTGTTTGTAATCCCTGAAGAAGAGAAACAAATGTCTGTCCGCAGTGGAATAGATCCCTAAATTGTGGTATATTCATAAAATGGAAGATTATACAATAAAAATGAGTCACAGTTCTATATAGTGACACAGATGAATCTGTCAAACCTAATTTTCTGAGTAAAAGATACCAGGCACAAAAGACTACCGTTTTTTTGATTTCCATTTTATATGAGATTCAAAAACAGCCAGACTGGATGACTGTGTCAGAAATCAGGATAGTGGGTACATTTAGGGAAGACGGAGGGTTAGTGACTGGGAGCAGGTGTGAGCGGACGGGGAGAGTTGGTGGACGTTCTGTTTTTTGGACTTGTGTGGTGGTTCAGGACTCTTCACTCTGTGATCATCCAGGGAGCTTTACATTGCTCTTTTGTCACGTTTTGTTATGATTTTCTCTTTAGAGGTTATGTTTCCAGATATAAAAAGTTTAAAGAAGGTTGGGGCTCATCTAAAGAATATGTCTTCCATGAGAAGAGTTTTCAGCATCCAGAATAAACTTTAAAATCTCCGGTTTGCTTTCCGGGTAGGTGTGGGAGTGGCTTACCTGCTACTTACTCTTTTCATCTGTCAGAATCAAAATACTGACTATTTGATGCACAGTCAAGGCGCATGTAGCATATTAGCAGCGTTATAAATAAAAGGATAAAATCAACCCACAAGATTTTGGGGGCACTTGCTCCTGCCATTGACTGAATCCTGTTTCCAGTGGCCCCTTTCTCTGCAGGACATGGGAGAGTGCAGATCTATGGGTCGCTTCCCACGTGTCCACTTTAGAGCAGCCAAGCATCGCTAGGTCTTCTAGGGGCAGGGTCTAGGCTTGCACACTTGGACCTTGTGCTCCCTCTGAAGAGTTAGCAAATATGTGAGTGATCCTTTAAAAAACAAAGAAACCTGTGTAAGTGTGGAAGAGGGTGGCTGCTTACAAAACCTACTTCGTCTTCCTCCGAGGCACGGGAATGAGAATACTTTACCTGCTTCCTTATCTGTTTCCTTTGTAGTTAGGATTCCCCATGTGGAAAGGGAAGCATGGTGGCCATCTAAAGAGTTTGGAGGAAAGAATGATTAATTAGTTCAAAGAGAACACCCACTGATTCTAAGATCATAAAACTTATTCCAGTTTCTTCTCACTCATTCGCCTTGAACGTGGCTCGATACAAATGCCCTGAAGATATGATGGGCCCTTCGTAGTTGATGGGGGTGCTGTGACATGAATTCAGAGAGCACAACACTCCCTGCAGAACTTTGCCAGACAGGAACAAACACTGACTGACTTCCAAAGCTTGTCTAGCTCTAAGCATTGCACAGTTCTTTGAAAAGCTAGAATTGTCTTATGATTGCCCTAAAATTGGAAAATATGAACAGGAAGGGTGGGTGATCTTTACCATATTTTGGAAAGGATCATCAATCCTCAATTAAAACAGCGTGGTGCTAGTGCTTGGCTAGATGGACTGATACACAATAGAAAGTCCAGAAATCGACAGCATAGGAATTTTGTATGCCATAAAGACAGCATTTTTTTTTTTTAAATAGGTTTCATGCCCAGTGCAGAGCCCAAGGGTGGGGCCCGAACCCATGACCCTGAGATGAAGACCTGATCTGAAATCCAGAGTTGGACACCCCACCGACTGAGCCCCACAGGCGCCCCATAGACAGCCCTTCTCATCATTGGGAGTAAAGTGTTGAGACAATGGGATAGTCATTTTTAAAACACCATATACTAGGATAAACTCCAAATAGATCAAAGACTGACATGTTAGGAAAAAAAAAAAAAAAAAACCCCAGACAAAAATACAGGTGAATTCCTTTGATTCTTGAAGTGGGAAAGACCCTTTTTAACTTATCAAAGTTAAGAGACAAATGACTATCTGAAAAAACATTTTACAACACCTGGTACAAAGGGCTCAGCTCTCCGATACAGACCCAGAGCTTCTGGAACCAAAATAAACCATTGTTCCTTTACACATGGTATATCACGTACCTGTGGAAAGAGATGGAGAGCTCTGGGTCCCATTACAGCCAAAGGTCCAGGACAGACTGCTAAGTGAACAGCGGTAGAGAACTTGTTCGCATTATCCTGTGACAGGGCAAGAAAGAAAAGTATATATATGTTTTGTTTCTATTTGCATAAAGAAAACACCGGAAGGGGACCTGAGTGGTCAAGGTCAGTGATGTGGAACTTGACTTCTCAGTGTGTATCTTTTCATGTAATTTGGATTTTTGTATCAAACTATGTATTATAAAATAAAATGAAATAAAATAGATGGTGACCCGTGATAGTCTAGGTCCAATCACATTTCGGTCTTTAGGCATTTGTATTTATTTGTTTTTAAGATTCCATGATGATTATTTTACTGTAAACTGCAGCTCGCAAGGTTGCTTTTTACCCTTTGATAGAGAAATCCCACTCCTGGAAACCCATTCTGAGACACACTTGAAAATGACTGTAGTTTCTGTTAAATAAATTTTTAAGATCCAGCAGGTGACTGGTGAACTAAACAATGGCGCACACCCACTCTCGAATCCTGTGGGTAGTTTCTAGGCCACCGTTTTACTGATCAGCCATTTAGTAGTTAATACTTCGAGTTTAACCCAGTTCTATTTTTGTACGCAGAATAATTTTTCCCTTTAGATTTGCATGTACACATTGTCAAAGATCTGAAAAATAGGTTATGGTGTAAAGAAAAGAACAATGTTCTTTTCCTCCCCAATGTTCCCCCTTTTCCTCTGGGCACATAGGACACAATAAAACCTGCAGCATCAAGATGTGAGACTTCCCCTCCTCTCTTTTTCCCATATATGTGCAGTTGTAGGACTTACAGAGCCAAGCTCATTATCTGTCGTCAGTACTTTAAAGGGCCCACACTGATCTTCCATCAGTCCTGGAAATCCTTTAACTCCTGTGCTTTGCGCCTCTCTTTTCTTTCCTTCCAAAAATCCCCACAGGCAAGGACAATCAAATCAATTAGTAAATAATAGAATTTGTATGTCACCTGTTACCCACTTGTCTCTGGAAGATCTCTGGGACAATGAGATGGATTTCAAGTCTCTCTACTGTCTTATATGGATGTTAGATCTGATTCTGTGGTCAGAACATCAAAACAGCAGACTCGGGATTGTGAAAGACCAGAAGGGAGCACCTTAACCACTGGTTTTCAGACTTGATGGTGACCCCGCTAAGACACGCATTCTTCTTCGTGACCCAGCACATGCATACATATGCCTAACAACGGAAGTGCCCCCAACCTAAGTCCCAGGAAGCCATAGATACCTCAGTGTGGCACGCTCTAATATGTTCGAATCTCTTCGATTACCGACAAGCCGTGAAAAACACTGCTCTAAAGCAACTTTTTTTTTTTTTAAGATTTATTTGACAGAGAAAGAGCACAAGCAGGGGAAGCAGCAGAGGCAGAGGGAGAAGCAGACTCCCCCCCAAGCAGGGAGCCCGATGCGGGACTCGATCCCAGGACCCCGGGATCATGACCTGAGCCGAAGGCAGACGCTTAACCATCTGAGCCACCCAGGCGCCCCTCTAATGCAACTTTTAAATTAGCAAACGGAAGCACAAAGAAGTAGAATACTCAGCTTTATCGATGATGAATGGTCAGGACTAGGTCTCCTCCGCCCTCGATGTTCGATGCCTCAGGACTCAGTACTTTCCCCTTTATACTCTTCTCTACCTCAGTCATCCCCTTGGCGACCTCACCCAGGTTCATGGCTTTACATGCCATCCATATACCAATGATTCTCAAATTTATAGTTCCACCTTAATTCAACTCCGTCCTCCCCAAACTATTCTCAAAGCTGTCAGTCACCTCCATACTACTTAACCAAGAGACTATTCTCAGGCCTGTACTCAATTCAGTCACTCAATCAGCAGCATTTGAACCCAGTTGCTCATACCCCTCATCCAGTTGGTGATCTCATGGACTCAGAATTTCTGACTCCCCCCTCCTCCAGCTCTACCACAGCACACCTGCTTCTCTCTTAGATGACCGCCTTATAAAAACACATCTTTTTCTAGTTCGCTCTTTCAGCCACACTGCGTTTAAAGAAAATCATATATCACTATATTAAAGCCTAAAAGCTACTGAAAAATTTTCTAAAAGTAAAATAAAATTTGAAGGTATCATTTAAAATAATGGAGATGCCAAAAATTAACAAATGTCCTAAAGGACAAACAATAGCCTAATTAAAACCAAGAACTAAAAAGGGATTCCTGCTAAATTATTTAACTTTACTTTGGAAAGTCTCAGCAAATGCAGTACAAAAGAAATAAAATGCTTGGTATTCACACTGAGGAAGACCAAAACAACAACAACAACAATATGTTATTTTGCTGATGACTAGGAAAGACTCAAGGGGCTCTATTTTAAAAAGTACCAAGAAGTGGAATTACAGAAATTGGTAAGGTCACTGGATACAACATATCAATACATTTCCTCCTTCCTAGCAGTAAGACCTAAAAAAGGAAATGAGTCCTCCATTCACAGTAGACACAAGCATACAAATTAACAAACATGACTTATATGGACAGATCAATAGAAAAGAACACAGAAATCTTATTAAGACTTTAATAACAGGACATACAGTGGGAGAAATGGATGGATTATAAATTGCGTTAGGACAACTGGCCATCTGGGAGAATGTAAACTCGGATTCTAAAAGTGCATAAAATTTTAGATGGATTAGAGACCAAAAAATTTTTAGGAAGCAGTTTTTAGAAGAAAACCTAGGCTATTGAATGAATAATGGAGGGGTGGGGTTCAGTTTCTTAACCAAGAAATCTAGAAGCTTTAAAAGATATGTTTCTAACATTTAATATTTGGGATTTTATATAGATCTTTATAACATTCAAATGGAAAATCCACCATAAATAAAATTAGTAAAAAATGCCAAAATTAGAAAACTATCTGCAACAGAGGTGATAAGTAGTTCATTACTATATAAAAAAAACAGTGGGACAAGAAAAACTGCCCAGTGGAAAAGGAAGCAAAGGGATAAGCCTGCATTCTCTGAAGAGTGTATTCAAATGACCAATAAACCTAAAGAAAGGATATACTAGTGACCATGATAATGCACATCAAAGTGACAATGAGAAGTAATTTTACACCCTGTAGACAGGCAAAAATTGAGCCCACACCTTGAGGGGGAGTTATTTTCAGGATACGTCAGCACCAGCTGAAATATAAAATTCACTCTAATCTAGCAAGTTCGGTGCCGGAACTCTGTTGCGCCACAGTGGGCAGTGGTCAATGGAAACAACGTCAATGCTTATCGCTAGGAAATGGATGAACAGCTTATGTTACTCCACGTGGACATTAAAAAGAGGTTTTGACTTGAAAGGATTTCGGAAAGGTTTTAAGAAGCAGTTTGTGTAAAGTCACCGTTTTGTAAATAGCCCTAACCGAAAACCAGAAGGAGCAATCATGCGTGTGTAGGATAGGTGCTCCTAAGAGACCGAGTTCAAAGCAATCATGAATAGCTAGCTACACGCCGGCTTAAGGGCCGGGGAACAGAGATGTGAAGTGCCTGTATGGCAGTTGTTACCGGAAAGCGGGAGCCCAGCAAGACAGTGGGAAAAAAAGATCACCTGAAAAATGGGGGGAAAAAAAGAGTATGTAGGGGCACGTGTAAAAATGAGGCTTTACAACCAACTGAGCTGTGTTTAGTAACCCTGGCTCACCATATGGTGTTTTCTCCTCGGAGGTGAAAGAGGTTATTAAAATCTGTATCCTAGAATTAAATTTCAAAAGCCTAAAGGGACTATTCTGCGGAAAGTGTCCTTCCCTACTTAATATGGTATAGCGCCACCAGAATTGAAAACCCTGTACGCAAAGAAATACGCTCTAGTTAGGGGCAGAGTGGGTTTTCAAATATTAGCCAATCAGGGCAGCTTTGTTTCCTATAAACACAGGAGCCCGGTAAGGGCTTGTGAGCTTCGGCTCCAAAACTCCGATGCAGCCAAGCTTCCTTGTCGGGACCACGGCCAGAAACTTGCGCGCAGCCCCCAAGCCGACCCACGCGGAGGCGCCGCGCCAACAAACCCGACCTGCGCTCCCAGAGCTCAGCCTGCGAGGCCTACCTGGTGGGGCTCTTCGAGGACACCAACCTGCGCGCCATCCACGCCAAGCGCGTCACCATCATGCCCAAGAACATCCAGCTGGCGCGCCGCATCCGCGGAGGGTGTGGCCAAGCTTTCGGTTTCACGGGTTACCCCCCAAGCACTTGTCAGGGGAACCCACATCCGGAAAGGGCCGCTTTAAGCACTACTGTCCCGAAAAGAGCAGGGCCCGGCTTTGAACTCGACGGGGAGATGGAACAGCCAGGTGTGCGCCCGGCGCACGCTCCCAGCTGGGGCCAGAGCGGGGCTCCCATCCCTCCTGGTTACCGGGGATGACTCATTAGCCCCGGGCGCGGACTTCCGGTTTGGGACAAAGTCCCCCAGGTCTTGCCAATACAGTTAACTCTAGGCAAGACGAAGCTCGCTAGGCCAGTGGTTCCCGAGCCGCTAAACGGCACCTAGAAAGGTCAGGTCCGCCGGTGGGAACTGGAGCCTCTAAGGAACTGCGGGGCGGGGTAAGGACTGGCTCAGCACCGCCCCGGCAAGGGAGCCCGGCAAGACAGTGGCAAACTCCGCGTAGGAGCCAGGAGACACGTACTAAAGCTCTTTCCTCCGAAGTATGTTGGTGGCTCTTAAAAGAGCCGTTGGGTTATTGGAGTAAGTTCCAACTGCAACGCTTACTTCTTCTTGGGTGCGGCCTTTTTGGGCTTGGCGGCCGTCTTTGGCTTGGTCACCTTCGCCTTGGCCGCCTTGGGCTTCACAGCCTTGGCTTTGGCAGGGCTCTTAGCTACTTTCTTAGGCTTCACAACCTTGGGCTTCTTGGGGCTCTTGGACGACTTCTTGGCCACAGCCGGCTTTTTGGCCTTTTTCGGAGTCTTAACAGCTTTTTTAACAGCTACCGTGACCTTTTTAGGTTTCTTGGAAGCGCCCGTCACCTTGGCCTTCGCCACCTTCGTGGGGTTGGCCTTGGCTTCCCCGGAGGCCGCCTTCTTGTTGAGCTTGAAGGAGCCCGAGGCGCCGGTGCCCTTGGTCTGCACCAGGGTGCCCTTGCTCACCAGGCTCTTGAGGCCCAGCTTGATGCGGCTGTTGTTCTTCTCCACGTCGTAGCCGGCGGCCGCGAGCGCCTTCTTGAGCGCGGCCAGGGACACGCCGCTGCGCTCCTTG
>NW_027784589.1:0-289 GCF_054177405.1 Leptonychotes weddellii | reverse complement strand
CTGCAGGACAGCCAATTTGTCTTGGGGGAGGAAAATTTTAATAGCAGCTGACTCGCTTCTAGCATCCAGCATACTGTGAATGCTGGTTTCTTTTTTTTTTTTTATTCTTATGTTAATCCCCATACATTACATCATTAGTTTTAGATGAAGTGTTCCATGATTCATTGTTTGTGCATAACACCCAGTGCTCCATGCAGAACGTGCCCTCCTCAATACCCACCACCAGGCCAACCCATCCTCCCACCCCCCTCCCCTCTAGAACCCTCAGTTTGTTTTTCAGAGTCCATCG
>NW_027784588.1:0-289 GCF_054177405.1 Leptonychotes weddellii | reverse complement strand
CCTTCATTTCCCTATAGAAAGATATATATTCCCATACGTTGGTATCTTTTCAGTCCATCTATAAATTCACATGCTATTACAAAACGTATGAATAGGCTCATACTATGTGCATTTTCTATGACTTTATTTAGTTTGCAATACAAGTTAGAAATTTTTCAATGAGCATAACTATACATTTACCTCAATCTTTTTTTTTTTTAAAGATTTTATTTATTTATTTGAGAGAGAGAGAATGAGAGACAGAGAGCATGAGAGGGAGGAGGGTCAGAGGGAGAAGCAGACTCCCTGC
>NW_027784587.1:0-289 GCF_054177405.1 Leptonychotes weddellii | reverse complement strand
GAAATCTTTCAGCTAAATTTCCAGTCTCATTCAAGATGAGAAAGTATGCAGTAAATAGTGTCTTTATGGGTAGTAACATGAACTAAATGGTCTGTTCACTGATGTTGATATGTTGACTCCCTGTCCTGTAATGCAATAGGAGTAGCAGGTGATGTCTTTGGGAGGTAATTGATACTAGAATGGATCATGTGTGTGAATTGCTAATGAATGGTTTTAATGTCTTCTAAGTATTCTGAGACAGCTTGCTTCCCCTATCAATCACGTGAGGACCCTTTGGGGAGATCTATAA
>NW_027784586.1:0-289 GCF_054177405.1 Leptonychotes weddellii | reverse complement strand
ATGTACGAGTGAACTTTGGAGGATTTATGAGCAGTTCAGTTTTGCCAGTACAAAAAGTGTGCTATGGGAATGGTTGGAATGAGGTGAATACTTAGCTAAGGCAAGCTTATGAAAGTTTTTCAGTCGTATGGAAAGGAGTAGATCTTACCCTGTAGACCTTGGGAACTTTATCAGGTAAAATGCTTTTAGCTGCAAATAATAGGTGACTTATAACAGTGACTAAAACAGGGGCACCTGGGTGGCTTAGTCAGTTAAGTGTTGACTCTTGGTTTTACACAGTCTCGGGTCC
>NW_027784585.1:0-289 GCF_054177405.1 Leptonychotes weddellii | reverse complement strand
CTTTGAGTATTTCTTCCAAAGCAGATCTGATGGTAACAAACTCAAACTTTATTTGGGATTGTCTTAATTTCTCCCTCACTTTTGAAAAACGGTTTTGCTAGATACAGGATTCCTGTTTGGCAGTTATTATTTTTCCATTTAGCACTTTGTATCTATCAGCCCAGTTCCTTCTGGTTCTCCAAGTTTTTTTTTTTTTTTTTAAAGATTTTATTTATTTATTTGAGAGAGAGAGAATGAGAGAGAGCACATGAGAGGGGGGAGGGTCAGAGGGAGAAGCAGACTCCCCGCC
>NW_027784584.1:0-289 GCF_054177405.1 Leptonychotes weddellii | reverse complement strand
CGGGGAGGAGGCCAGACTGGCAGGTGGGGCCTCAGGAGACAGGGGAGCTGGGGGCAAAGCTTCCCCAGGGGACCACGTGACGCTATCCATGTGACAGCTGCCATCGCCCAAAGCTTCCTTCCTGAGAAGATGCTGCCGATGGCGTCCCCAGGCTCTTGGAAAGTCGGATTTTGTTCTGTTATTTCTTCCATGAATCTTCCCCAGCCCCTCGTGGAGAAATGAGAAGGACAGGGCATAAATCCACAGAGGTTTGGCGATGCTCTGCCCAGAGGAGGGAGAGTCTAAATAA
>NW_027784583.1:0-289 GCF_054177405.1 Leptonychotes weddellii | reverse complement strand
TACCCTCCAGTTCCATCCATGTCGTTGCAAATGGCAAGATCTCATTCCTTTTGATGGCTGCATAATATTCCATTGTATATATATACCACATCTTCTTTATCCAGTCATCTGTTGATGGACATTGAGGGATGCCTTTTAACTATATAATTTGAGAGAAGGTGTAGCATGTTTTAGGGGATGACAATATAGATTCTGGAACCATTGCTGGTTTATGACCTTGCATAAATCACTTAATCTCTCTCTCATTAATTTTTCCTAGCTGAAAAATAAGGATAACACTATCTCATAA
>NW_027784582.1:0-289 GCF_054177405.1 Leptonychotes weddellii | reverse complement strand
GTGTGTGCGGGCACATGGGTGCGTGTGAGAGTGTGCGTGGGTGGGTGGGTGTGCATGACAGTGTGTGTACGCACGTGTGCGCGTGAGAGTGTGTGTGTGAGTGTGGGTGGGTGTGTGAGAGTGTGCATGTGTGGGTGGGTGTGTGACAGTCTGTGCATGTGTGCGGGCACATGGGTGAGTGTGAGAGTGTGCGTGGGTGGGTGGGTGTGTGAGAGTGTGTGTGCGCATGTGTGCATGCGCATGAGAGTATGTGTGGGGGTGGGTGCGTGAGAGTGTGTGTGTGCATGAG
>NW_027784581.1:0-289 GCF_054177405.1 Leptonychotes weddellii | reverse complement strand
CTTCATTTTAGGGCTTTTTGAATTGATTTTAAGTCTTCCGTTGAATGAGTTTTGGCAATTGTATTCACCCATGCAACACTACCTGAAACAAGATCTAGAACATTTCCATCACCCTAGTCCCTTTTCCAGTGAATTTTCTGCTCATCTTTAATCCAAACACTTTTCTGAATTCTAACACCATAGATTAGTTTTTTTTTTTAAAAGATTTTATTTATTTATTTGAGAGAGAGAGAATGAGAGAGAGCACATGAGAGGGGGGAGGGTCAGAGGGAGAAGCAGACTCCCTGCC
>NW_027784580.1:0-3439 GCF_054177405.1 Leptonychotes weddellii | reverse complement strand
TGTCAAATAAATAAATAAAATCTTTTAATAAAAAAAAAAGAACTTGAGGAATATGGAAAAATACAAAGAAGAAATCTGTGATGATTGCCATTCTCCCCAGTAATATCTTAATGTTTATGCTGAAATTGCTTCATTTTATCCCACAAAAATTTTGAACTTTTTTTTCTTTTTTAAAATATTTTATTTATTTTTGTGAGAGAGCTCACGAGCCGGGGGCGGCGGGGAGGTAGTGGCAGAGGGAGAAGCAGGCTCCCCGCTGAGCAGGGAGCCCTGGGATTATGATCCAACCTGAGGGCAGATGCCCAACCAACTGAGCCACCCACCCACCCCTCTTTTGGGATTTTTTTTTTTTAAAGATTTTATTTATTTATTTATTTGAGAGAGAGAGAGAAACAGCATGAGAGGGGATAGGGTCAGAGGGAGAAGCAGGCTCTCTGCCGAGCCGGGAGCCCGATGTGGGACTCGATCCCAGGACTCCAGGATCATGACCTGAGCCGAAGGCAGTCGCTTAACCAACTGAGCCACCCAGGCGCCCTCTTTTGGGATTTTTAAGTTTATTTTGCCTTGTTAGCTTTAATACTGTTTTGCAAATGAATCTAAACCGCTGATATTTCTGTATCAGTTCTGTTGTTTATGGCCTAAATGATACATTTAGGTTCCTCATTGTTCACAAGTCATTTTAGTCCGTGTTTAGTGTCCTATGTTCATTTTTTTCATACTTTTTTTTTCTTTAAAGTGGTTTAAGGTATTTTTTTTTTTTTTAGGTGGTGCTGTGTGTTTACCTTTATTGGTCCCTTCTTTAAGTTCAGATCATAAGTATTTCCTAATTATTGCTTAATTAGACCTAGGGATTTTTTTTTTTTAAGATTTTATTTACTTATTTGACAGACACAGCGAGAGAGGGAACACAAGCAGGGGGAGTGGGAGAGGGAGAAGCAGGCCTCCGTCGGAGCAGGGAGCCCGATGCGGGGCTCGATCCTAGGACCCTGGGATCATGACCAGAGCCAAAGGCAGACGCTTAATGACTGAGCCACCCAGGCGCCCGGGATGATTTTTTTATTTTTTTATTTTTTATTCTTCACTATTTTACAGCTGTTTCCTGGGGTTGTGATTGTGTCTTTTTAAAGTTTTGGTTTTGGGAGCACCTGGTTGGCTCAGTCAATTAAGTATCTAACTTTGGCTCAGGTCATTATCCCAGGGTCCTGGGATTGAGCCCCATGTGGGGCTCTCTGTTCAGGGGGGAGTCTGCTTGTCTCTCACCGTCTGGCCCCTCCCACTTGTGCTCTCTCTGTCTCTCTTTCTCAAATAAATAAATAAAATCTTTAAAAAAAAAAAAAAGGTAAAGTTTTGGTTTTGGTTGTTTCACCTAAAGAGGAAAAGTATCCTGTATAGTTTCCATTGCTGTTTTGTAAAGATCTCATTTACTCCTTGAAAACCTATGAGAGATTATTATACCCATTTTTACTCCAGGGAACTGGGGAGAGACTTAGTGCTTGCCCAATACCATAGAGTTATTTAATCAAATAATTGGAACTGCAAGTCTGAAACTCTTCCTAATGCAGCAGAATTTTGTGAAGTCCTTTTTTTATTTTTTTAAGATTTTATTTATTTGAGAGAGCGCGTGCGAGAGAGTGAGAGTGAGAGAGAGAGCACAAGCAGGGTGAGGGGCAGAGGGAGAAGCGGGCTCTCTGCTGAGCAGGCAGCCCGATGCAGGGCTCAGTCCTGGGACTCCGGGATCATGACCTGAACTGAAGGCAGACACTTAACCAACTGAGCCACCTAGGCACCCCTGTGAAGTCCTTTTTAAATGCTCTTTTAAAATAATGTCAGGTTCTCCAGTGCCAACTTGTAGCTTGTTTTGTAGATTTTTGTCTTTGTGGGTGACTTTCCTGGATTCTGGCTACTGCCTATTCACTTAGTGTTGCAGACACTAAGGAATAGTGGTTAAAAATTGAGCCAAAAGGCGATATTGTGTTTAGATTTACTTATTTATATTTAAAAAATTTTGATGGAGGAAATGTGCTAATTGTACTTGTAAAAATCTTAAAATACGTATGTAAACATGTGTATGTTGTAAAACATAAGTTGGATTGTAGCCCTGTATAGTTTTATAACCTGCTTTTCTTCACTTCATAGTGGATCTTTGTCTTTCCATATCAGTATATGCGTTTCTACTATATACTTTAATGGCTGCATAGTATTTCATCAATAATTTATTTAATTCCCAACAGATGGATACTTAGGCCATTTTCTACTTTGCTGTTATAAAAAATGGTCCTGTTAACAATCATGTATGCATACATGTTTTTTCCTTCTGTCCTTATTATAATTTCCTAGAAATAGAATTATTGGGTTAAAGGATAAAGGTTTATAAAACTTCGTTATATACTGCCACATTATTCTGTGAGAGGTTCTGCCAATTTACACTCTCATGGTTGGTTTGAGTGCTCATTTTCCATACCTTCTCTAGTGCTGGTGTAATAATCGTAAAAAAAGCTAACAGTATGGCACTTACGATGTGTCATGCAGTGCTCTGAGTGCTTTCCATATCTTTATTCTCTGCCAACATTATGAGATAGGTACTTTTATTGTCTCCATTTTACAGATGAGGAAATAGAGGTAGAGAGTGGTAAATTACTAAGGTCACAGAACTGATAAGTACAGAGCCAGGGTACTGGTATAGGCAGTGTTGTCCTAGGGCCTGCCTCTTAGACATCAGATGATAATGCCTGTTCATTTTTCTTTGTTTCGTTTTTTTCAAAATTTAATAGGGTTTTATCTGATTTTAAAATTATTTTTGCTTTTTATTGAGACATAATTCACATAATGTAAAGTTTACATTTTAAAGTGTATAGTTCAGTGGTTTTTAATATATTCAATATGTTGTATAACCATCACTGCTGTCTACTATATAATTATAGAACATTTCCATCACTCCAAAAAGAATTTCCATACCTATTAACAGTCAACCCCCATACTTCTCTGCTCCCATGCTCTGACAACCATAGAGAGACTGCATCTTAATGGATTTACTTATTCTGGACATTTCATATAAATGGAAAAATACAATATGTGGCCTTTTGTGCCTGGCTTCGTTCACCTAACATAATTTTTTTCAAGATTCTTAGATGCTGTAGCACATATTTGTTTTATCTGATTTAAAAAATAAGACAAGTTCATTATAAAACTCAGACAATTCAGAAAAATATAGAATAAAGAAGAAAGTTCAAATTCCACCAAGAGATAACTGTGGTTCATATTTTCATGTATATACTTTTCAGATTTTTGCATATAGGCATTAAAAAGTAGTTTGTGTCATACATTTAAAAAAATCTGCCTTTTAAAAAACAATGTGTTATGTCAGGAAATATGGAGATTCTTCATCAGTCTTTTTAATAACTGCAACATAACAGTTTATGGATCTGCAAGAGGAAAAACA
>NW_027784579.1:0-289 GCF_054177405.1 Leptonychotes weddellii | reverse complement strand
AGTGAACTGCATAGGTCAAGAAGTATAGATGAGAAGAAGCCTGAGTGTAAGCCCTTCATGCTCATTTCGATGCAATCTACAGACTCATTCTAGGTCCAGGAACGATGCGCCCAAATTTCAATCAGTAAACCTATTCATTTTTCTTCGTGCAAGATCTGCCTTTTAGACCCTCAGATTGAAAACTGGAGAACAGGAGCGCATGGGTGGCTCAGTTGGTTAAGCGACTGCCTTCGGCTCAGGTCATGATCCTGGAGTCCCGGGATCAAGTCCCGCATCGGGCTCCCTGCTC
>NW_027784578.1:0-289 GCF_054177405.1 Leptonychotes weddellii | reverse complement strand
GAAGAAGGAAGGAAGGAAGGAAGGAAGGAGGAAGGAGGAAGGAAGGAAGGAAGGAAGGAAGGAAGGAAGGAAGGAAGGAAGGAGGAAGGAAGGAAGGAAGGAAGGAAGAAGGAAGGAAAAAAATTACTCCTTATTTTACTAACATTTGACACATCAGGTGTTACTGTAGACAACACCCGTCCTGCTCTCTCTGAGCTTCCAGAGCCTTGCAAGGACAATCACACGAGGTCCATCTGCCCACTGTGGACAGACCTTCTATTAGGAAGTGTGGGCCCCAGGTCCTTCCGTC
>NW_027784577.1:0-289 GCF_054177405.1 Leptonychotes weddellii | reverse complement strand
CCCGGCTTCTAAGATTTGTATCAGTCTGGCCATGTGCTTGTTGGTGAGGACCAGGCCAAATGCTGGATGAAACTAGCCCCATGAGAACATCCTAAAAGATTTAGAGAAACAAACCCCTAAAACTTTGGCAAGATTCTAGAATGCTCACTGGAAATCTCCACCGGGCAGTTACAGTAGCTTTTCCTAAGCCTGCTGATTGGAACAAAATTCAGGCTTGCACACAAAATCCTGATGAACCTGGTCATAACTCCTATAACCAACTCCAAACTGTCTTTAAAGATTCTGGGCT
>NW_027784576.1:0-289 GCF_054177405.1 Leptonychotes weddellii | reverse complement strand
AGCCCAGAATCTTTAAAGACAGTTTGGAGTTGGTTATAGGAGTTATGACCAGGTTCATCAGGATTTTGTGTGCAAGCCTGAATTTTGTTCCAATCAGCAGGCTTAGGAAAAGCTACTGTAACTGCCCGGTGGAGATTTCCAGTGAGCATTCTAGAATCTTGCCAAAGTTTTAGGGGTTTGTTTCTCTAAATCTTTTAGGGTGTTCTCATGGGGCTAGTTTCATCCAGCATTTGGCCTGGTCCTCACCAACAAGCACATGGCCAGACTGATACAAATCTTAGAAGCCGGG
>NW_027784575.1:0-289 GCF_054177405.1 Leptonychotes weddellii | reverse complement strand
CCATCCCTCCCACCCCACCCCCCACTCCAGCAACCCTCAGTTTGTTTCCTGAGATTAAGAATTCCTCATATCAGTGAGGTCATATGATACATGTCTTTCTCTGTTTGACTTTAAATAAGTAAAATCTTTAAAAAAAAAAAAAAAGAGCCACTGCCCCAATCACATGATCAGACAGTGAAGTTTAACTGCATCCTGTGTTGAGAAGACAGATACTTCTTTCTCCATTATTTAATGGCATGTTGGGGCTAGAAATATTGTTACCACCCATAGGCACAGTTTACTTCAATCT
>NW_027784574.1:0-289 GCF_054177405.1 Leptonychotes weddellii | reverse complement strand
CTAAAACAAAAAATTAACATATATTCATGTACAATAAAGTAAAATTTAAAAACACTGTTTATATTGATTATCTGAATATAAAAAAGAACAAAAACAGAATAGTGTACTTGAATCAGTATCTTAAGCCATGTCTGTCTTTTTTTTGAAATTGAATTTTTAAAAAATTTTTTATTGTTATGTTAATCCCCATACATCATTAGTTTTTGATGTAGTGTTCCATGATTCATTGTTTGTGCATAACACCCAGTGCTCCACGCAGAACGTGCCCTCTTTAATACCCATCACCAGG
>NW_027784573.1:0-289 GCF_054177405.1 Leptonychotes weddellii | reverse complement strand
AAAAAAAAAAAAACTAATATGGAGGGTGTAAAAAGAGATAAGATGTCCTGTATTTAGTTTCCCTATTTGGGAATCGTTAAGAGTGATTTGTATTAGTCAAGGATGAATGTTGTAATTTCTAGTGTAGCCACTAGACACATTTTTTTAAAGAAAAAATAAAAACTTCACCACAAACTCCAGACATATTTTCATTGTTGAGGACCATGAAGAAGTGGGATGCAGAGTATTGGAGAAATGAAGCAGTCAAGATGGATTCTGGAGATTTTATTGCCTAGAAACTGGAAAGACC
>NW_027784572.1:0-289 GCF_054177405.1 Leptonychotes weddellii | reverse complement strand
TGGAATTTCCCGAAGGTCAGCAGCTACTTCAAATAACGTGTATGTGTACGTGCATATCATACTGGCCAGAAAAAAAACACGTATGTTAGTGGAGTCTTGCTGGAAAAGCCACCACTCTACCTACTCTATAAACCATTTTATAATTTAGTGAAGGCGTTTTGGATAAATTATTTTTCTTTGCAGTTGAAGCTAACAAACCGACCTCAGCTACCCCAGACCTCTTATGCCCGTTTCCAATCAGGGAGACACAGGCAAAAACAGCCTGCCCTGTTCCTGGGAAGGACTGGGG
>NW_027784571.1:0-289 GCF_054177405.1 Leptonychotes weddellii | reverse complement strand
CTCCTCTAGGATTTTGATGATGCCTGTCTCACCATTAAGTCCTTCATCCACTTTGAGTTCTGTGTTTGTGTATGGGGTAAGAAAATGGTCCAGTTTCATTCTTCTACATGTGGCTGTCCAATTTTCGCAACACCATTTCTTAAAGAGACTGTCTTTTTTCCATTGGATATTTTTTCCTGCTTTGTTGAAGATTAATTGACCATAGGGTTGAGGGTCCATCTCTGGGGTCTCTACTCTGTCCCATTGATCTCTGTGTCTGCTTTGTGCCAGTACCATGCTGTCTTGATGA
>NW_027784570.1:0-289 GCF_054177405.1 Leptonychotes weddellii | reverse complement strand
GAGAAGCCGGAGTGTGTCATCCCTGACTACTCTAGTTTCCAAGCAGGAACCTTATGGGTAACTTTTCAAAGGATATCTAATGGAACTTTCGGAATTTAACCTATTCTTATCCTAGGTACAAAGAACTAGTTCTACATGCTTTCCTGCAAACTTACTGCTCAAACAGCCAAGTGGAAACACAGGTTGTTGTTGTTTGTTTGTTTTTTTTTTTAGTTGAAGTGCAGTTGGCATCCCATATTATATTAGTTTCAGGTGTGAAACATGATACATTTATATACATTAGGAAGTG
>NW_027784569.1:0-3439 GCF_054177405.1 Leptonychotes weddellii | reverse complement strand
TTTTTTTAATAGGACAGAGAGTTATTGCTGTCTCTGGTTTGGATGTGTCTTGAGTCAGTCATCATACCCCCTCACCTTCTGTTTCCTAATCTCCCAAGGACGGGGGCAGATGACATTATCTCTGAAGCTTTCTTACTTCTAACCTTTTTTTTAGTTGAGGAAGTCTGATTTGAATGACACTGGGAATGGACCGCGTAGAAGGCATTTGCTTATTGCTGTGGGGCCGTAAGTAGTAACCAGATGATGCTGCTGCTGAGCCTCAGCCCCTGGCCCACTTCGGATTTCAGCCGCAGCTGTGCTGGACGCTGGACTGTCCTGCACTTTGTGTCTTAGCAGCTGGACCTAGAGCCTTCTCCAGGGCAGTAGGGATGTGCCTAGCCTGAACACAGACCTGGCCCGGAAGTACGGGGCCTGGAGTTTTCTGGAGGCCACGGCAAAAAGTGTTGGAAGGGAGTAGTGTAGAGTCGATGCATGAATCTGAGGTACTCTAGAGATGTGGATAAAGAGTATTTCCTACAAATTATGACAGAAATATGCACTGTGTATGCACTGTGATTCCAGCATGCACACACATATGCATATGTATACACATGCCATATGGAATGCCACGTGTGTCCCCTGTTGATTGACTGGTGCATTCATTTGTTCAATAAAAATTTATTGACCACATCCCATGCCTCATATATGGTGCTGGGAATGGAGCAGTAAACAAAATAGACATAAATAACTTCCCTGGTGGATATTATGTTATAATGGGTTTGTGGTGGGAGGAGAAAGAAAAGGAAACATTAAATTAACTATGGTGGTAATAGGTCAAAGTTTGATATCCTCTATGAAGGGAAATGAAGGAGGATGATCAGGAAAAGGAGTAGTGGAGAGCCGGAGTGGGAAGTACAGGTGCGGCTCTTGTTATCTAGGGAAGAGAATTACAGCAGAGGCTCTAGACAGACAAAACTGTCAGGCCACACGGTAAATGCCAGGGTCTTGCTTCGATGCGTGTTTGCAACATAAATGCTAACAGCCCAGGCAGATGGAGAGCGAGTGACGCAGGCTGGGCGTGGGAGACCAGGGGTGACTGCTGAACCATGCCGGGAATGCCCGTGAGGACTAATTACTGGCAGATTTTTTTTTTTGATTAAAAAAATTAAAGAAAAATTTTGGTAAAATACATATACATAAAATTTACCATCTTAACCATTTTTTTAAAAGATTTTATTTATTTATTTGAGAGAGAGAATGAGAGAGAGAGTGCACATGAGAGAGGGGAGGGTCAGAGGGAGAAGCAGACTCCCCGCCGAGCAGGGAGCCTGATGCGGGACTCGATCCCGGGACTCCAGGATCATGACCTGAGCCGAAGGCAGTCGCTTAACCAACTGAGCCACCCAGGCGCCCCCATCTTAACCATTTTTAAATGTACAGTTTAGTAGGTCAAGTACATTCTTATAATTGTGCAACTGATCTCCACAGCTCTTTTCATTTTGCAAAACTGAAACTACCCTACCCATTAAATAGCTCCCATCCCTCCCTCCCCCAAGTCCCCTGGCCATCACTCTTTCACTTTCTGTCTCTATGAATTTGACTGCTCTTGGTACTTGATGTGGGTGGAATCATACAGTATTTGTCTTTCTGTGTCCCGCTTATTTCAATCAGCGTAATGTTCTCACGGTTCATCTGTGTTGCAGTCCGTGTCAAGGTTCCCTTTCTTTTAAGGCTGACTCATGTTCTGCTGTATGTATATAGCACATTTTGTTTATCCGTTCATCTGTCAATGGACACTTGGCTTGCGTCTACCTTTTAGCTATCATGAATAATGCTGCTATGACTGTGGATATACCCCTAACTCTTTGAGACTCTGCTTTCAGTTCTTTTGGGTATATACCCAGAAGTGGAATTGTTGAATCAAATGGTAATTCTAATTTTAATTTTTGAGGATAGCCATGTTGTTTTCCAAAGTGACTGCACCATTTTACATTCTTACCAGTCCTGCATGAGGATTCCAATTTACATCCTTGCCAACACTTGTTTTTTTCTTTTCTTTCTTTCCTTTTTTTTTTTAGCAGTGATATTTCATTGTGGTTTTGATATACATTTTCCTAATGTTTTGTGATGTTGAGCATCTTTTCAAGTGCTTTTTGACCATTTATATGTCTTCTTTGGAAAAACGTCCATTCAATTCCTTTGCTCATTTTAATTTTAATTTTTTATTTTTTTAAAGATTTTATTTTATTTTTTAAAGATTTTATTTTATTTTATTTTTAAAGATTTTATTTATTTATTTGAGAGAGAGAGGGTGTGAGCAGGGGGAGGAGCAGAGGGTGAGGGAAAGGGAGGGGAAAAGAATCTCAGGCAGACTCCATGCTGAGCGTGGAGCCCAATGTGGAGCTTGATCTCACGACCCCGAGATCACAACCTGAGCCAAAACCAAGAGTTGGACACTTAATGGACTGAGTCACCCAGGAGCCCGTAAGATTTTATTTTTAAATAATCTCTACACCCAGTGTGGGGCTCGAACTCACAACCCCAAGATCAAAAGTCGCACAGCCCACTGGCCTAGCCAGCCAGGCGCCCCCGTTTGCTCATTTTAAAATTGAGTTGTTGTTGAATTGTAGGAGTTCTTTATATATTCTGGATGTTAACTTCTTATCAGGCACATGATTTGTAAGTATTTTCTCTTATTCCATTGGTTGCCTTTCTACCCTGTTGTTTGTGTCCTTTAATGCACAGAAGTTTTTAATTTTGAGGTAGTCTAATTTATCTATTTGTACTTTGTTTTTTGTGCTTTCAGTGTCATGTCTAAGAAATCATTGACACACTAAGTATTAAGAAACTTTCCCTCTATATTTTCTTCCAGAGTTTTATAGTTTTAACTCTTATGTTGAGGTCTTTGACCCATTTTGTGTGTATGGTAGAAGGTAAGGTTTCAACTTCATTCTTTTGCATGTGGTTTCCAGTTTTCCCAACACCATTTGTTGAAAAAACTGTCTTTTCCCCATTGAATGGTCTTGGCACCCTTGTCAAAATCATTTGGACATATAAAACATGTATGTTTATCTGGGCTTGCCAGATCTTTTGATGTTTCAGAATAAAGCAGAAATTCAAAATTTCATGTGTAATAATATTTTTTTAAGTGTAAGAATGTAAATGGAAAAAAATTAAAATGAAAGTACCACAGAGCAAAGTACCTTGTTCAGCCCATTGGGTACTAGCTCATTGCTTTTCTTTTTTTTAATTTATTTTTTGCCTTTTTAAAAAAAATTTTATTTTATTATGTTATGTTAGTTTTTTTTATTTTATTATGTTATGTTGATCACCATACATTACATCATTAGTTTTTGATGTAGTGTTCCATGATTCATTGTTTGCATATAACACCCAGTGCTCCATTCAGTATGTGCCCTCTTTAATACCCATCACCAGGCTAATCCATCCCCCCACCCCC
>NW_027784568.1:0-289 GCF_054177405.1 Leptonychotes weddellii | reverse complement strand
CCTGCCTGGCTCCCTGAGGACACGCCTGTGTGCAGCGCAGTGCAGACCTGAGCCTGACGCGGAGGCCACGAGCCACCACGCTCAGGGCCTGCTTTACTCACAGGGCTGTGTGGTCCCGGGGGCCTTGCCGTGTCCTGCTCCCCGTGCTTGACTTCGGCTCACACGTCCTGTGTCCTGGGATGTCGGCAGGGAGGTTCTCATAGGTACTGCTCCCGGAACGCTAGTGTCCACACACGCCGTTGCCATAAAGACCGTGGAGGTATTGGTGAGGTGTTGTGCAGTTTCTGTT
>NW_027784567.1:0-289 GCF_054177405.1 Leptonychotes weddellii | reverse complement strand
TGAGGTGAAGGTCAGACATGTTTTCCCAGCCCCTTTACCCTCTGTTCCCCACACCACATACAGAGACAAACTTACACACATATATAAGTGTGTGTGTGTGTGTGTGTATTCATTCTCCTCCTTTCAGGGAAAAGCCTTATAACAGTGGTTTTCAAACTTTTTAAGCAGCAGAATCCATTATTTATTTATTTATTTTTTTTTAAAGATTTTGTTTACTTATTTCACAGAGACACAGCGAGAGAGGGAACACAAGCAGGGGGAGTGAGAGAGGGAGAAGCAGGCTTCCTGC
>NW_027784566.1:0-289 GCF_054177405.1 Leptonychotes weddellii | reverse complement strand
GGGGGAGGGTCAGAGGGAGAAGCAGACTCCCCGCCGAGCAGGGAGCCCGATGCGGGACTCGATCCCGGGACTCCAGGATCATGACCTGAACCGAAGGCAGTCGCTTAACCAACTGAGCCACCCAGGCGCCCCTCTTCATTCCTATTTCTGTTAGAATTGAAAACCTTCGATATTAAAACATGGACAAAAAAAAAAAAAAATTTGGATGATCACAGCCTAGAGGGGGTCACCTGGACTTGGGCCTGATTTCATGTTTGGCAGAATCCTCTCAGTGACCGTGGGCCTGCTT
>NW_027784565.1:0-289 GCF_054177405.1 Leptonychotes weddellii | reverse complement strand
ATTTTCCCCGTAGGAAGCTGTTGCCCCGAGCCAGCCCGGATCCACGGCTTGCAATCTGTTTTTCCTCAAGGCAGAGGGCTCTGTTCCTCAACGTCCTTTACGACTGAGCAAAACCACGACTGAGCAGGGGGGATGACAATGCTGTGCTGGGGAGTGAGAGCGAGGTGCTCGCGTGACCCTCTAGAGAAAGAGCCCACCACTCGGCGACCCTCACCCCCTCTCCTCTCGTGCTCCGCCTTTCCCAGCCATCATCCTCTGCTGGCACTGAGAGGGTGCTGAGCGTGCACCA
>NW_027784564.1:0-289 GCF_054177405.1 Leptonychotes weddellii | reverse complement strand
CATGCAAGATTATACCCTTTTCCTTGATCCACGTGTCCCCTGGGCAGATCATGGAATAGTCAGAAGCAGGCGTAGCAGACACCTGACTGAAAAAGGAATTAGAGGGATAGAGAGGGAGGACAACTAAATATCCTGCTTTGGGAAGGCTATCTTCCCACTCCTGAAGCAAAATGAAGTGTAGGAGAGGCAGATGTTGTAATGAATTGGGAAACTGTTGAAGTCTTTATTGAGGTTTAACTGACCTACAATAAACACTCTTTTTAAGGGTAGAGGCCAAAAACTTTGACAA
>NW_027784563.1:0-289 GCF_054177405.1 Leptonychotes weddellii | reverse complement strand
ATATTGAATGAATAATTAATAAAATAGTTAAAATGGTGATAAGTGATTTGTTCATACTGATACATGTAGATCTAGGACATTTTAACTTATTAAGGAGGTGAAATGGCATATACCAAATGACACTTTTTATACACCTATACAAAAGACTTTATGAGATAAATGTACAAGGTAGTTAAAGTATAAGAACATGCACACCAGTTTTCACTAAAACTTACCTCTGGGAAGGACAGGAATGAATGCAGGGGGAATACTGCATTGAACTGAACCCAGAACTAGTTGAAGTTCTGGG
>NW_027784562.1:0-289 GCF_054177405.1 Leptonychotes weddellii | reverse complement strand
ATGGATGGATGGATGGGTAGGTGGATGGATGGAGAGATGATGGATGGACAGATGAATGGATGGATAGACAGATGAATGTATGGATGGGTTGATGGATGGGTAGATGGACAGATGATGGATGATGGATGGATGGGTAGGTGGATGGATGGAGAGATGATGGATGGACGGATGAATGGATGGATAGACAGATGAATGTATGGATGGGTGGGTGGATGGACAGATGGACTAAAGGATGGATGAGTGAATGGATGAGTAGATCGATGCATTTTTTAGGTTTGGGAGGATGGGG
>NW_027784561.1:0-289 GCF_054177405.1 Leptonychotes weddellii | reverse complement strand
CCGTGGCTGCACACAGAAGGGATACAGCTGCCCTTTCCTGAGCAAGACTCATCATCACGGAGTCATTCCCGAGTTCCTTGGAACGTGGGTACAGCACCTCCCTCACAGGACTATTGTGAGGATTCACGCAAAGCACTTGACCCAGAGGAAGTTCTCAAGAAGTGAGGTGGCTCCGTGACTGTTGTTGTTCCTATTTCATTATGAATAGCAGGTCGCCTGGCAACCAAGGGAAGCAGGCGTCTCTGAGGCCTGTTCTACAGAAGAGGAAGTGAGGGCGAGGGTCCAGAGC
>NW_027784560.1:0-289 GCF_054177405.1 Leptonychotes weddellii | reverse complement strand
ATCCCTCAGGTCGGCCGGGACCCCCCTCTCCCTGCTCTTCATCCCCTTTCCAACTCCCGGCCCCTCTCAGGGCCCAGCAGAGGACAGGGCTGAGGGGCCTGGGGGTGAGGGGGTCGGAGGTCCACACCTGCTCCCACTTTCCTGGGAGCTCCTGCACCAGCCCCAGAGAGGTCTGGCCCTCAGGGCCCTGTGCCCCCCCCTTCAGGCAGAGGATGTCCGCCAGAATGGTCTCTCCCCGGTGGAGGGGCGACTTTCCCAGCTCAGGTACCCCTCCGCTGTGTGATGGGGG
>NW_027784559.1:0-289 GCF_054177405.1 Leptonychotes weddellii | reverse complement strand
AAAAAAAAAAAGATGAAAGTGCTACTTTAAAATCTGAATCCTTACCAATGGGTTCTTGTAGCTTGGGATAAACATTCAGCCACAGTGTTGTTCATGGACTCAAAGCAGGCCCAGATAAAAGTGAAGATGGTGTGCCCTGGAAGTTGTTGAAGTGACCCAAAAATGGCTCTAAAAAGACACTGAAGTCAAACACACTTGTGATGAGTCTGAGTAAAATTACTTCATGTAAAGTGAGTTTGACAAGGAAGAAATATTTGTAAATTGATATTTCTAGATTGATTGTATAGAT
>NW_027784558.1:0-3439 GCF_054177405.1 Leptonychotes weddellii | reverse complement strand
GATGAGAGAGTTGTTGCTCTTCTTTTCTTCGATCTCCTGTTGAGTTTGTAGGTGTTCAGAATGGTTTGATCCCTATCCAGCTGAATTCCTGAGAGGAGACGAAATCCAGGTCTCCTACTCCTCCGCCATCTTGCTCCGCCGAGATAGTCAAGTATGAAAAGAAGCTTTTGATCAGACCTATTTTTCCTGTTCAGTCATGCTTCTAAGAACCTCAGTTTTATGATGTCATTTCAGTGAAATTTAAAGAGCAGCTTAATACTGTATAATTAATAATGTCTACTTTTATATTAGCTGGGGATATTAATTACAGCACTGAAACCCACTCTGGTGGAGTAAGGAGAAAAAGAGCTTATTAAAAGGGTATTGGGTGATTTACATAACCACTCCTTAATGACACATATAACCATTGTAATTAAGTAATTATTCATGTAACTATTTGTTCAATGTCTGTTGTCCTTGTTGCATGCCCAGCCCCTGGGACATATGCTGGACATATGAAGGACATATGAGGCTTTCAATAGATATTTGTGGAATGACTTACAATCTGTTCTACTTCTTTCCTCCTGGAAACCAATGCTTGGCCCTGCGTGGATGAGAGCTGAAAGAACAGGGCACTGTCAATGGGTTCCTAGGTCCCATTGTGGAATTGTGGAGTCCTAGACACAGTATTTTATATTTTTAGATCTCAGTTCAGCAATTGGAATACAAACTTTAAATTCTTGCTTGAGCTTCCTCTATACTCTATTAGTTTGTTACTCACACATGCATTTATACACCCATCCATGTCTGCTTGTCAGTCTGAATTATCCCTTAACCGTCCCCCCCACACACACACCTGGCCAGACGGAATCACCTCATCCATCAGTCTATCCTGGCTGCTCTTGTCCTCACAAGATCCCAATGGCAGGAAGAGGACTGACTTGGGAACTTTCATCCTAGATGCAGCTGGTCTGGAGCAAATAAAATGTCTTTCCACAGCAATTCTGCTTCAGGTCAGTTCCTGAAAACTAACTCCTGACTCTCAAAGTTTCAGAACTCTGGCAGCTATACAGGTACTAACATTTTTCTCTCACCTGGAAAAATGGCCACTATTTTTTCTGGCACCTCTGGAATTTTCAGAAAAAAAACTTTTCCATGGTCAAGAAGAATGGTGGCTTAGATTTTATATAGCCAGTTCTTGTAGCCACTGCAAGGAAAAGTGAAAAAACAATAGTGCATTGTTTCATTAAGACTAATGTGGATAATATAATTCAGGTACGTAGATTTTGGGTAGAATAATTTTATCTCAATAAAGAACTTAGACAATGAGAGAAGTGGATGGGTACTGTGATCCTACCATAACAGATAGCCCCTGTAGCCTTTGAGCACCAAGAGGACATAGAATATTTCCAGTACCCCTTTCTATTTAATCCCCTCCCAAAGGTATCCACTGTTCAGATTCTTATCACCACTTGCTTATTCTAGAACTTTATGTAAAATCTTCTTTAATACCCATCACCCATCTAGCCAATCCCCCACCCACCTCCCTCCATCAACCCTCTGTTCTCTATTGTTAACAGTTTCTTATGGCTTATTTCCCTCTCTCCTTTTTTTCTTTTCCCCCTTCCATGTGTTTTCTTTCTTAAATTCCACGTATGAGGGAGATCATATGGTATTTGTCTTTCTCTGACTGACGTATTTCACTTAGCATAATAAACTCTAGCTCCATCCTTGTCCTTGCAAATGGCAAGATTTCATTATTTTGATGCCAAGCCACACATTCTTGATTGACAAACTTATAGTAAGTCTTGAAATCAGATAGTATTAGAGGCCCACACTTTTGTTGTTTTCCAAGATTGTTTGGTTTCGCCTAGATTCTTTGCATTTCTGTATAAATTTTAAATTAGTCCTGTTAATTTCTCAAAAAACTAGCTGGGATTCTTATTGTAATTGCAAGGTATCAATAGATCAATTCAAAAGGACTGATATCTTTTAAATAGTGTGTTATCCAATATGTGAACACTGTAAATCCCTTCATTTATTAATATCTTCTTTTTCTTTGGATTACTTTATAATTTTCAGTATAAAAGCCAGCCATTTTTAAAAAATATATTCCTAATACTTTATGATTTTTATGCTGTTGTGAATTTATACTTTATTTCATTTCCAATTGTTTGGTGATAGTATACAAAAATAAAATTGATTTCTATCTTGACCTTGTATTATGTGGCATTGCTAAAGTCACTTAGTTCCAGTATATCAGATAGATAAAATTCCATTCTATTCATAGTTTGCAGAGAGTTTTATCATGAATGCACACTGAATTTTGTCAAATGCTGTCCCTACGTCTATTGAAATGATTAATATGATTTTTCTCTTATTCAGTTAATTTTGGTGAATTACATTGACTTATTTTATAATATTAAATAAATCTCCCATTCTTATATAAATCTTCTTAATATATTGCAGGACCCACTTTACAGATTTTATTAAGGATTTTTGTTAAGAATTTTTGCTTCTGTGTTCTTGAGGGAGACTGGTCTGTAATTTTCCTTTGTGTAACATCCCTATCAAGCTTCAATATCAGAGCTATGCTACCCTCAAAAAGACTTGATGAGTGTTCATGTCCTCTTCCTGTTTTCTGAAAGAGCCTATGTGTGATTCATATTTTTTTCTCAAGTATTTGATATAATTCACTAGTTAAGCCATTTGGACCTGGAATTTTCTAGATGGGGAGGCTTTAAATCATAAGGTAAATTTCTCTAATAATTATAGGGATTGTATCATTCAAGGTTCAACCAGAGGAGATATACATTAAAAGATTTATTGCAAGGACTTGGCTTACATGATGTTGGGGCCAGGTAGGCAAGTCAGATCCATGGTGCAGGCCATCAAGAAGGTCTGGTTGAAAAATTATTTCAGGGACGTTTTGCTCTCAAGGCCTTTCAACTGGTTGAATCAGACCAATTCAGATCATCTAGGATATTCCCCCCTACTTAAAGGCAATTGATTATGGACTTTAATCATACCCACCTTCACAGCAATGCCTAGATTAGTGTTTGAATAACTGGGGACTGTAGTCCAGGCAAGTGGGCACATCAAAAGATCATCAGGGGCTAGCCATATTTTCCTTCATGTTAGTTTTTATTAGCTGTATTTTCAAGGAATTTGTAGTTTTCATCTAGGTTGTAGAATATATTGTTGTGAAGTTGTTTGCAATATCCTCACATTATCTTTTTTATGTAACAGCATCATGATGGGGTATTTTCTTATTTTTTTAAAATTTTTTATTGTTATGTTAATCACCATACATTACATCATTAGTTTTTGATGTCGTGTTCCATGATTCATTGTTTGTGTATAACACACAGTGCTCCATGAAGAATGTGCCCTCTTTAATACCCATCAGCAGGCAAACCCATCCTCCCACCCCCCACCCCTCTAGGGCGAACCCTCAGTT
>NW_027784557.1:0-289 GCF_054177405.1 Leptonychotes weddellii | reverse complement strand
ATAAAGATTTTATTTATTTATTTGAGAGAGAGAATGAGACAGAGAGAGAGCATGAGAGGGGGGAGGATCAGAGGGAGAAGCAGACTCCCCGCTGAGCAGGGAGTCCGATGTGGGACTCGATCCCGGGACTCCAGGATCATGACCTGAGCCGAAGGCAGTCGCTTAACCAACTGAGCCACCCAGGTGCCCCTAGATAAGATTCTTTTAAAAGGCTAGAGTTTTAGAACAAATATTGTCATTTGAATGTTTTATTTGGTACAATTATAACAGCACTCCATTCAGTCTTAAA
>NW_027784556.1:0-289 GCF_054177405.1 Leptonychotes weddellii | reverse complement strand
ACTCAGTGCTTGTGGACGTGAGTGGTTAGGAAGATGTCAAAGGGACTTATAATTTATCTATTTATGTATTAAGTAATTTATACTTCATGGCTTTCTTTCTTTAGAGATTGAATCATTTTTAGTTTTTTTTATTATGTTCAGTTAGCGAGCATATAGTACATCATAAGTTTTTGTTGTAGTGTTCAACGATTCATTAGTTGCATATAACACCCAGTGCTCATCCCAACATGTGCCCTCCTTAATTCCCATCACCCAGTTACCCCCCCACCCCCCCTCCCTTCTGTAACCC
>NW_027784555.1:0-289 GCF_054177405.1 Leptonychotes weddellii | reverse complement strand
CCCAAACTGCCATGGCCCAGCAGCCGTGTTTCCTAGCGGGCAGGGTGCCGCTGTCCCTGCCTTCTCTCCCCTGTCCTGGCAGCCACGTCCCAGGTCCCTGAAGGACCGTGAGCCCAGCGTCCTCGCCCAGCAAGGCTGCTCCTCTCCACCCTCTTCTCTGGAGCCTCCTTCACCAGCGGCCTCCAATCCCCCGACTGCCGGCTTGAGGACAGTCTCCAGAACCTGGGACCCTCCCCAGGATCCAGAAGCCTGTGCGGGCACCTCGGGTGTTCCCGTCAGAGTCCATTTG
>NW_027784554.1:0-289 GCF_054177405.1 Leptonychotes weddellii | reverse complement strand
AGGGTTCCCCTTTCTCCGCATCCCTGCCAACATCTGTCGTTTCCTGACTTGTTAATTTTAGCCATTCTGACTAAACCTCATGCATTTTACATAATTTGTCTACTTTGGCAACAAAATCTTTATGCTAAGTTGGCTTTATTATGTTATGGTATAGATTAAAAATTAGGTTTTTACATTTTGTTTATATTAGCTATTCTCTGTGAGGTCTCAGAATTGCCAAGTGGCTTAGCCTTCCTAAACTTTAGCTTTCCCATCAATAAAATAGGAATATAATATTTTATCTATTCTG
>NW_027784553.1:0-289 GCF_054177405.1 Leptonychotes weddellii | reverse complement strand
CCCTGCATGGAAGCCACATGAGAAAGGGGCGCCCTTCCTATTACTGGCGGGACAGAGACCGGGTCTCCCCGCGGAGGACCCAGAAGGACGGCCTCCGGGCCTGATGTGCGCTTCCTTCACGCAGCCGAAGCGCGTGGAAGGGAAGGCATGCAGGAATCGATGGGACGTGATGTGGTAACAACGTGTCTGCGAGAGTTTCTGGAAGAGGGACAGGGGACAAAGCCGCCACCATGCCACACGCGGGGCAGGGTCGCTCCCACTTTCCAGGTTTTTTCCAAGGCCGGTGTGT
>NW_027784552.1:0-289 GCF_054177405.1 Leptonychotes weddellii | reverse complement strand
AACAATTAATCATGGAACACTTCATCTAAAACTAATGATGTAATGTATGGGGATTAACATAAGAATAAAAAAAAAAAACTAATGATGTATTGTATGGTGACTAACTTAACACAATAAAATAAAATAAAATTTAAAAAAATATAGTAAAACTGAAGATCCAGCTGAAGGGAAGGTGGTATTGAGAATACTCACCTCTTGGAATGCCTGGGTGGCTTGGTCGGCTAAGCAAAAAAAAGAGAGAGATTTCTTATCCAGTATATGAGTTATTTTATTTGGGTGAGTTATTCAG
>NW_027784551.1:0-289 GCF_054177405.1 Leptonychotes weddellii | reverse complement strand
CTCCGGGACGAGCCAAGCACGGGGGTTCCCGAGTCCCCTCCCGGGGGGACAAAGGATCCGGCGCGTGACAGCAGCTCGGCTGATGCGGCGGCGGCGGCGGGGCCCGAGAGGACCGACTCCCATTCCGAAGGCAGCTGTCCTGGGGGGGAAATGCGCCCGCCGCGGAGAAAGCGCGCTGCCGGGCGAGCCGTCGGTGCGGGGAACTGCACGGTTGTCCGGGGAACCCGCGCGGCCGCGCCGGCCTCCAGCGCCCAGCGCCCAGCACCCGGGGGGGTGCTCAGCGGCCGCC
>NW_027784550.1:0-289 GCF_054177405.1 Leptonychotes weddellii | reverse complement strand
AGGGCTTCGTTCCACAAAACTGCCCCCAACCTCTCACTTTCAGATGCCAGTCACAAGTCCTATGTTGTCCCCTATACTTCGGACTGACTGACCCTCTTTTTGGGCTTGATAATTTGCTAGAATGACTTAACTCAGGGAAACACATATTTATCAGTTTATTATGTAATTAAGAATATGATAAAGAATACAGATGAACAGTCAGATGCAGAGATACGTGGGAGAGGTCCAGGAGGATCCTGAGTGCAGGAGCTTCTGTCCCTGTGTAGTTGGGGTGCATCATCCTCCCCAC
>NW_027784549.1:0-289 GCF_054177405.1 Leptonychotes weddellii | reverse complement strand
AATTTAATATGGAAGTGAAGAAAAACCAGGTTCTCTTCTGATGTAGAAAATTCCAGATACATATCATGAAAACTGTGGGTACTGCCAGAATGGAATTTCCATCCACAGAAAGCCTCCTTCTGGGTACGTGCACCCCGATGTTTATAGCAGCAATGTCCACAATAGCCAAACTGTGGAAAGAGCCAAGATGTCCATCGACAGATGAATGGATAAAGAAGATGTGGTATATATACACAATGGAATATTATGCAGCCATCAAAAGGAATGAGATCTTGCCATTGGAATGACA
>NW_027784548.1:0-289 GCF_054177405.1 Leptonychotes weddellii | reverse complement strand
GTTTTCCCAGTGGGACAGGAGGGGACATGGGCCTGGGGCACCCGGGGAGGTCCCCAGCTTGGGACCTAGTCCACTCTCCTTGTCCAGGGACAGGTGGCCAAGGGTCTGTCTATGGCAGGGTCTCAAAACCTTAACAGACCAAGAGCCTGGGGATGGCACTTGGTCCATGTGGGAGGCACAGGCCTGGCAGGCCCCAGTGCGGAGACCAGGGTAGAGGGTGCCGGGCAAGCCAGCCAGGCACCTCAGCCCCCACCTACCAAGGGCAGGAAGCTGCACGTTGACCACACAG
>NW_027784547.1:0-3441 GCF_054177405.1 Leptonychotes weddellii | reverse complement strand
CTGAGCCACCCAGGCGCCCCAGAAATTGCTTTAATCTTGAAAATATTATTTGAGACATTTCTTATGGTGTTATCCTATATACAAATATAGTATGTTAATTAATAAATATTATTTTTCTATCTAGTATTTTATTTTGAGAAAACTAATACAGTTGACAAATCTAAAAAAAAAAAGCACCTTTAGAAGTCAATAATGTACATAATGAATCAAATACTTCCTTGTCTGTACCTCGGTATCTTTGTTTCTTTACTTAATAAACCTTTGAAGAGAGTTTGCTCATAGCTAGGCACTGGGTACAAAATGACAAAACATGGCTGATAACACTGGAGAGTAACATCAGTAAAGCAGTTGTAATGAAGTGGTAAATAAATACTTGGTATAGAAAATAAATTGACACAAGAGTACTTTTATTGCCAAATTATGATCAGATTTATGCCAAAAAGTTCCTGGAGAGAACAACCGTCTTTAAGAGATTCCCCATAATAATTCAGCTGCATTTCTCTGGTAAAATATAACACTAATCAGCAACATTGCAAATATTGGCCAGAGGAAACTATATCATTGGGAGATGTGAGCTAAAAATGGCTGGACGCTTGAAACAATAGGAATAATGAAGGCAAATTGGGAATCTGGCAATTCGGAGTATTTAATGAGAATATTGGGTATTCGGTAAATATCCTGATAGGTAGTTTCCTCTTACAGAGGAAATAAAGTTTTATGATGAAGTCAAGAGTCTTATGTTTTAATGAGATTTGATTATATGAGACATTTTCCTTATATTGCTCATAAAGTTGTAATTTTTCTTATAATTAAGTTACAAAAAGCCCACCTTAAAATTTAGGTATTTTATTACTTGTGGGTAATAAAATGTCAAATGACATGACATGAAATATGCTGACAATATTGATTAATATTAGACCTGGCAATACCATATTGTCTTTATTTATGCACTGTTTAAGTAGATTATTTTGGATAGTTATAAAGTTGCTAGACATAATGTCCATTAAACATTTTGGTGAAAGTATTGACTATATCTTAACAAGATTTAAGATTCTGAGATTTATTATATATCCACAGTAATTTAGATTATGTCTTTTTGCCAATGAAATAGACACATGGATCAATAGAACAAAATAGAGAATCCAGAAATAGATTGTTTAACAGATAGATTGTTTAACAGATAGACTGTTTACCATTTCTATAGTATGACATTTTGATAGTTTCCAGTTTGGGGCCATTACAAATAAAACTTGCATGAACAATCATTTACACATTTTCTGTAGGCATAAATTTTCATTTTTCTAGACTGCAAGGAAAAAAAAGGGACGGTTGGGCTTTCTGGTATGTGTATGTTATATATTTTTTTCAAGAAACTACCAAAATATTTTCCAGAATGACTGTATCATTTTATATTCCCAACACCACAGTATGAGAGATCCAGTTTCTCCACATTCTTGACAACATTTGAAATTGCCACTGTTTTGTTTTGTTTTTTAGCTGTTTTAATAGGACTGTAGTGATATTTCCCTGTTGTTTTGATTTGCATTTCCCTTAATAGACAGTGATGTTGAGCATATTTTCATGTGCTTTTTTGCCATCCACATATCTTCTTTGGGAAAAAAAAATGTCTCTTCATGTCTTTGTCCATTTTTTAACTTGGATTTTTTTGTTGTTTTTTACTTTTGAGTTTTGAGAGTTCTTTATATATTCTAGATATGAGTCCCTTGTCAAGTATGTGCTTTATAAGTATTTTCTCCCAGTATGTAACTAGGTTTTTCATTCTCTTAACAGAATATTTTGCAGAACAAACTTTTGTTTGGTTTTTAATAAGATCCAATATATTGATTTTTTTTTTTTTTTTAAAGGATCTTGCTTTTGGTATCAAGTGTAAGAACTGTTCTCTAAGCCTTAGGTCCCAAACATTTTTTTTGTTTTCTTTTAAAAGTTTTAAAATTTTTATCTTACACATAATTCTACAATTCATTCTGAGATAATTTTTTTGGTGTGAGATTTAGGTCAAGTCCCTTTTATTTGCCTGTGAATATCCAATTGCTCTAATACCATTTGTTTTAAAGGCTCTGCTTTCTGAGTTTAATTTTTTTGCGTTTTTGTCAAAAATAAGTTGGGTGGAGCACAGAGGAGTTTTAGGGCAGTGAAACTGTTGTATAAGATTTTAAAAAATGGTATATGTCATTATGCATTTGTCAAAACCCACAGAATATACAACGTCAGGAGTGAACCTTAATGTAAACTATTGACTTTGAATTATAATGATGTATCAATGTAGATTTATTGTTTATAACAAAAGTACTACTGTTGTGGGAGATATTGAAAGTGAAGGAGGCTGTGCATGTGTAGGATTGGGGTGGATACAAAATCTACCTCTTTTTTTTTTTTTTAAAGATTTATTTATTTATTTGAGAGAGCGAGAATGGGAGAGAGTACATGAGAGGGGGGAGGGTCAGAGGGCAGGCTCCTAGCTGAGCAGGGAGCCCGATGCGGGACTCGATCCCGGGACTCCAGGATCATGACCTGAGCTGAAGGCAGTTGCTTAACCAACTGAGCCACCCAGGCGACCCCAAAATCTACCTCTTCAACAAGCTGGTACATTCATCCCATGGAATACTACTCAGCAATAATGAAGAATGAAGTATTGCTACATGCAGCAACTTGGATGTATCTCAAGGGAATTTTATACTGAGTATAAAAAGCCAGTGTCAAAAGTTCCTCAAAAAATTAAAAATAGAACCACCATATGATCCGGCAGACCCATTTCTAGGAATATATCCAAGGGAAACAACAGCTAACTCAGAAAAGATATCTGCAATCCCATATTCATAGCAGCATTATTTACAATGACCAAGAGACGGAAACAACCTAAGTATGTATTGAGAGATGAAAAGATAGAGAAGGTGTGGTATACATATATATACAAGGGAATATCATCCAGTACCCCCCCACCCCCACCCCCGGCAAACCTGGCCTTCAGGCAGAACTGGAGGAAGGTACAAACTTCCAGGTATAAGTTAAATAAGTGCTAGGGATATAATATACAATATGATGACTATGCTTAACATTACTGTACGGTACATGGGAAAGTTGTTAAGAGAGTAGATCTTAAGAGTTCTCATCACAAGGAAAATTTTTAAAATTTCTTTTATTTTATCTGTATGAGATGATGGATGCTAACTAAACCTATCATGTGATCATTTCACAATATATGTAAATCAAATCATCGTGCTGTGCAACTTAAACTTGTATAGTGATGTATATCAATTATTTCTCAATAAAACTGGGTTGGAAATGTGAGCTGCTGCTGAAAAAATATTGTCTTGTAAACATAGAAAACTTAAAGTCCTAAATTATCTTTCAAGGAGAAAAGATTAAAAGAAAAAAATACTGGGGCGCCTGGGTGGCTCAGTCGGTTAAGTGACTGCCTTC
>NW_027784546.1:0-289 GCF_054177405.1 Leptonychotes weddellii | reverse complement strand
ATACTTATATATACTAGAGTTATTCACCTTTCAGTAGAAACAGTTGTTTTAAAATGTTTTCAAATTCATCATCATATTATAATTATCCTCACAATTTCATGCTGACCAATACTTCAGGTCCTTTTGCTGGATCGTGCACATGGGGGAAGTGTATAAAGATGGAATGAGGGCGCCTGGGTGGCTCAGTCGGTTAAGCGACTGCCTTCGGCTCAGGTCATGATCCTGGAGTCCCGGGATCGAGTCCCGCATCGGGCTCCCTGCTCGGCGGGGAGTCTGCTTCTCCCTCTGA
>NW_027784545.1:0-289 GCF_054177405.1 Leptonychotes weddellii | reverse complement strand
GATAAGACTGGGATGATCTGTTATGGTCATATTATAAAAAGTCACAAATACCACTGTGGAGTTTAAATATTTCTTAAACACCATATACTGGACACTATTCTGTACATTCAATGATAAATATGTTTTGGTCCATGTCTTCCTAGAGCATATCATCAAACATCATAGTAAACAAATGAATCAATCATGCATTAACTGATAATATTTTTAATATTTAATTTATATATATATTTAAGTAGCAGTAATACCAGAAATGAAGTAGTAAATTCTGTCTGAGCGGATAGAAGATAGA
>NW_027784544.1:0-289 GCF_054177405.1 Leptonychotes weddellii | reverse complement strand
AGACTCAGTGCAAGGTCTGTCAGGACAGAAATAGAGGGTCCACTTAGGAGGCTACTCAGTGATCCAGGCAAGGGCAGTGGTGGCTTGAGCTCCATTTCCATTCTTTTCCAGCTCATCTATGGCAATTTTGGTGGCTTCCTATGTTTGCCTTACACAATGTTTGCCCCTCACTCAGTCCTTTCTCCCAATATCCACTGTTCTCATCTATTCCTTTGGTCATGCCTACCAATCCAAATCTATAATAGAACTTTCCTCTTGCACTTCTTATCTAGATATTTTCTGGGTGTTG
>NW_027784543.1:0-289 GCF_054177405.1 Leptonychotes weddellii | reverse complement strand
GGGGACTTAAGACAACAGAACTTTATTCTCTCACAGCTCTGGAGGCCAGGAGTCCAATGGCAAGGTGTTGGATCTTCCCAGCGGCTGGCAGGGACAATCTGTCCCCTGCCCCTCTCCTGGCCTCTGGTGCCTGGGCAATCCTGGGAGTGACTGTCAGACCCACAGGACGTCCGACCTCCCTAACACGGTCATTGATCACTGCGTTGGCATTATGAACATGAAGCAGAAGTGCGTCACATATGAACTTCTGAGACCAGATGAGCTGGACAAGAGGAGCTGGGACTGGCCG
>NW_027784542.1:0-289 GCF_054177405.1 Leptonychotes weddellii | reverse complement strand
TTGACCTGTACGAGGAAGCAGGCTTTCTGTGTAGACTGACTTGGTTTATGTGACAATCATAACTCCTGGAGGGGGGGAAGCTTTGACACCTTCCAATTTCACTGCAGTAATAAAGCACTGTGCTGATATTCAGCCCTTATGAGATCAATACTTGTCTGAGTCAGCCAAATCTCAAACTTTTTATTTCAAAGATATTTTCGTATATTCAGTACCTATTATTTAGTGGAAAATGTGGATTTTAAAAATAATTTTACTAAGATAGCTGGTTAATCAGGTGGGGGAAAATACT
>NW_027784541.1:0-289 GCF_054177405.1 Leptonychotes weddellii | reverse complement strand
TTATGAGTAAAGCTGCTATAAACATTTCTGTGCAGGTTTATGTGTGGACATGTTTTCAACTCCTTTGGGTAAATATCAAGGAGAACGACTGGTGGATCATATGGCAAGAGTATATTTAGTTTTGCAAGAAACTACCAAACTATGTTCCAAAGTGGCTGTACCATTTTGTATTCTCAGAAAGGTGTGAGAATTCTTGTTGCTCCGTATTATCTCCAGCATTGCATGTTGTCAGTGTTACTACAACTGATTGGGCCATTCAAATAGCTATGTAGTGGTTATCTCATTGTTT
>NW_027784540.1:0-289 GCF_054177405.1 Leptonychotes weddellii | reverse complement strand
CAATCCCAGGACCCTGGGATCATGACCTGAGTGGAAGGCAGACGCTTAATGACTGAGGCACCCAGGTGTCCCCATGACTCTTTATTTTAAATGGCATTTGATTATGATCCTGTCTTGTTGGATTGGGCATAGCACTGCTCTGTTTTACAGTGTAATGATTTTTTTTTTTCTTTTAACCCCTGTCATGATCTTTTTTTTTAAAATTTTTTTTATTGTTATGTTAATCCCCATACATTACATCATTAGATTTAGATGTAGTGTTCCATGATTCATTGTTTGTGCATAACAC
>NW_027784539.1:0-289 GCF_054177405.1 Leptonychotes weddellii | reverse complement strand
TGGGTGGCTCAGTTGGTTAAGCGACTGCCTTCGGCTCAGGTCATGATCCTGGAGTCCCTGGATCGAGTCCCGCATCGGGCTCCCTGCTCAGCAGGGAGTCTGCTTCTCCCTCTGACCCTCCCAACCCTCCCCCCTCTCATGTGCTCTCTCTCTCAGTCTCTCTCTCTCAAATAAATAAATAAAATCTTTAAAAAAAAAAATCTTAAAAAAAAAATTCTTGCTTCAGCTGATTTTTTGCACTCATTTTATGTCTTTATGATCAGCAGGTGAAATGTTTCAGATGCTGGCT
>NW_027784538.1:0-289 GCF_054177405.1 Leptonychotes weddellii | reverse complement strand
TCCTCCCACCAGAAGTCTGCAGGGTTCATAGGAATGAAAAACTTACCCATTTCAATGCTTAACTCAGAAGCAGACTTCTCTTCCCATCCGACTTAATACAATACTCTGTAAGATCCGATTTTATCTCCTAATAACCCTCAGCGTTCTTGGAGTCGGAAAACAAAGGATATTGAAAAAGCAGAGTTTAGGCAGGAAGGCCAAGAGTAAACTGAAAATCCTTGTAGGTGAGAAGCGGACCCCACTGACAGCAAGGAGGGCTGGGTCACAGAGAAACAAAGAACAATGACTG
>NW_027784537.1:0-289 GCF_054177405.1 Leptonychotes weddellii | reverse complement strand
GGACAATTTTGCTTCACTTTTTAATTTACAGATAGATTTTGAAGAGCTTCTAAAGAACAGTTGTGTAAATTCATAGATGTATATTTGGAAATTAGTTCTTGTAAACAACTAGATGTAGTTTGAGCTAAATATATAGTTTGTGGGTAGTATGTTACATGTGAAAATTTGACGATTTGTCCAAGTACTGCGATTTTATTAACTGTAAAGAAAAAAATTTCTTTATTAGAAGCTGTATGTAGTTTTATAGTAAATGCTTTGTGGAATTAGTTTTAGAGCTCTCTGTTGTTCT
>NW_027784536.1:0-3441 GCF_054177405.1 Leptonychotes weddellii | reverse complement strand
AATTTATTTATTTGAGACAGAGAGAATGAGAGAGAGAGAGCACATGAGAGGGGGGAGGGTCAGAGGCAGAAGCAGGCTCCCTGCCGAGCAGGGAGCCCGATGCGGGACTCGATCCAGGGACTCCAGGATCATGACCTGAGCCGAAGGCAGTCGCTTAACCAACTGAGCCACCCAGGTGCCCTCAGGTTTTTGTTCTTAAGTACAACTAGACCTGTGGGGTTGCCCACCAGGTCAGGAAAACAAGAGACCCTGAAGATAAACTGACCAGAACACTGACTCTGGAGAAAATTGTGTGTGTGTGTAAAATTGTGTGTGTGTGGAAATGTGTGTGTGTGTGTGTGTGTGTATAGAAGCTACTCTATCCATAAAAGAAGATCAGGGTGCAATAAAAAACATACCAACAAATAAGGAAGAGATTGAAATTAATAATATAACTTCTGAAACAAAACATTAGTTAGGAATACTGGCGGATAAAATCCTGGAAGTTCCCCAGACTGTGCACTCAATTTTAGATAGGGAAGAGAAAACATTAAAGAAGGTAAAAGACACAGAAGCTCACTAAGGACCAAATTCTGTCCAATGGGAGTTCCCACAAGAGAAAACAAAGGAACTATAGAGCAGGAAACTATATAATAAAGACATAATAAAAGAAAATTTCCCAGAAACTTTTGAGAGAACCTAGAATCATCATCTGAAAAGGCCCAGTGAAGGGACCTCACTGAAAAAAGAATATCAAACCAAGAAAAATAAACTTATTGTAAGGCATATTTTAATGAAATGTCAATGTAACAAGGATAAAGAGAAGATCCTAGGTGTTCCCAGACAGAATAAAATAGGGCATCTACAAAAGATTGAGAATTAAGATTAATATCAGATTTTTCAGCAATGCACTGGACACTTAGTAGACAGCAGAGCAAAAATTTCATCTTCTTAGGGAAGATTATTGTGAACCTCTTGGTGTGAAAACAAAATGAGGACTTGTTTAGGCATGTAAGGATTCAAAGATGATCTCCTATGCATCCACTGGGAGGGAGTTCCTTTAGGGTTCATTTTCATTTTGCTGGAATGCAAATAAAGAAATGGGAAGACATGAGATACATGAAATTCTAGTACTGAACCAGGGATGAATGAAAAGAAATGGAAGGATGACAGCACTACAGTAGGCCTAAAATTCCAGTATCCATATTACAAGAAATCAGTGGGTCCTGAAAAGAATGGAACAAATTCCATTCCATAAGCAGTATGTAGGAGCTGCAAGACCTCAGGAATATGGTAAAGGTGGTGCTTGTGACCATTCTCGGCAAGAAAAAAAGAAAGGCAATCAGAAACTACAGGAAAGGGCACCTGGGTGGCTCAGATGGTTAAGCGTCTGCCTTCGGCTCAGGTCATGATCCCAGGGTCCTGGGATCGGGTCCCGCATCAGGCTCCCTGCTAGGCGGGGAGCCTGCTTCTCCCTCTGCCTCTGCCTCTCTCTCTCTCTCTCTGACTCTCATGAATAAATAAATAAAACATTTAAAAAAAAAAAAAGAAACTACAGGAAAAACCTGAAGCTGCACAAGAAAACCACGGTCCACATGTGAAGCCAACAAAATTGTGAGCCTTTGAGTAACTGACAGAATGAAAGAAAAGAGATGGACCCACAAAGAAGAAAATGTAGTGAACTGCTTAGTCAGCAGCTAATGACAACTACCATCTATGATAACACACACACATATTTGTTGTCTTTTCACTTTTAGCCTCAGTCTATAGACACAGCATGGATGATTTAATCATGTCAACACAAAATCAATCCTTAATAAAAGGATAAAGGGAAAGCTGATGGAAGTTGAGCAGAGGAGGGGCAGAGGGACAGGGAGTGAAAAGCTGCTGGAACAAGAAGCTGGTCTTTTGGAGAGCGACCTAAGGTAGGAGACCGCTGGTTTTCATTAAGAAGCATTCTGGCCTCTTGATGTCATCCTGTGCACACTACTCACTGTGGCTGCCATGGCACAGAAACTTGGTGGTGAACTTAGGGCAGTGTGGCTGGAGAGGCAGAGAGAGGTGCCCCCCAGAGGGCACTCCCTGCTTTTGACTATGATTCAAAATCACTTTTTTTTTTTCGAAATCACTTTTTATTGCCATTGACCCACACCCTCCCTACCCTCCAATGGCAATGTGTTTAGGGGCGCCTGGGTGGCTCAGTTGGTTAAGCGACTGCCTTCGGCTCAGGTCATGATCCTGGAGTCCCGGGATCGAGTCCCGCATCGGGCTCCCTGCTCGGCGGGGAGTCTGCTTCTCCCTCTGACCCTCCCCCTTCTCATGCTCTCTCTCAAATAAATAAATAAAATCTTAAAAAAAAAAAAAAAAAAAGACCAGAGAGGAAAGTCAACTTTCATGAACCAGAAGCTGACTGCTGGAACATTTTCTCTTTGTCCCCGCTTCCCTGCTCCCTGGCCCTAATCTATTAAGAGGCTTCAAAGGACCTGTAACCCCACACTGTAAGAAATCCTTCCAGAACAGAACATGAAAGATTAAAAAAGTTAATTAGATCTTAGCCCCAAGCCAAGCCAATTAAATCTTTCTCTCTGGTGGAGGCCCTGGTCCTGATATTTTTTTTTTTTTTTTCTTAAGATTTTTATTTATTTGACAGAGAGAGAGGGAACACAAGCGGGGGGAGCGGGAGAGGGAGAAGCAGGCCTCCCACAGAGCAGGGAGCCCAATGTGGGGCTCGATCCCAGGACCCTGGGATCACGACCTGGGCCGAAGGCAGACGCCCAACGACTGAGCCACCCAGGCGCCCCTTTTGGTCCTGATATTTTTAAAAGCTCCCAGATGATTCTGATTTGTAGCCAGCACTGCACTCTGACTCCCTTGCCTCTGATGGGCTCTATACTCTGCTCTGGGCCTTCCCCCTCTTGAAGACTGCATCTACCGCTCTGTGTGCTAAGATTCTAAGTGTGCAGAGATAGAACAGACTGCTGCCAGGAAAGCAACTCGGTATTTTTTTTTTTTCAGATAAAACAAACATTTAGGCACACTCTGGTTTATAAAAAGGTGTCCCTCAAGACTTTACTGTAATGGGTAAAAACTGGAAATAACCTAAATGTCCAACAACAGAGAAGTAGTTACATTAGGGTGTAAGCCAGAGGACACAAGGGTAGACAGGCTTAAAAACAAGGACTTGCCAATGATTTGAGATAATAAGCATAACAAAAGACCACGTGGAAAAAAGGTCATGATTTAAAAAATCAGCTACATGTTAAGATCCTGATTTTGTTAAAAGATATGTATTTAAAAAAATTAAGGGGCGCCTGGGTGGCTCAGCCAGTTAAGTGTCTGGCTCTTGATTTTGGCTCAGGTCATGATCTCGGGGTCGTGGGATTCAGCCCCGTGTTGGGCTCTGCGCTGAGCGTGGAATCTGTTTGGGATTCTCTCTCCCTCTGGATCATCCCCCCCCCCCCC
>NW_027784535.1:0-289 GCF_054177405.1 Leptonychotes weddellii | reverse complement strand
GGCTGGTGGCCGGATGAAGTCGCCCCGAGGTAAGCACGTGCACAGGAACTGGGGCTCTTGGGGCTAGAGTAGCAGCTTTGCCAGCAAGGGTGGGGATGCAGGCACACTGTGGGTGGTGGTGGGGCCTGCGCCCTGCACGGGGCCTCTGGCTGAGTGTGAGGGATTTTGCTGGTTGAGCCGTGTGCTCTGGCCCTGGGCCATGTCCTCCTCAGCCCCAAGAAGCCACAGGCACACATGCATGGTAGAAGTGGGGGTTCAGTCTTTGGTTTTAGGACAAGGCCATTTCTAT
>NW_027784534.1:0-289 GCF_054177405.1 Leptonychotes weddellii | reverse complement strand
TTATGCTATTGAGAAGGAATGTGGGGTAGCTCTAAAGCATGCACTGTGAGTTCTCAAGCTCAAATAAGGATCTGAGTAATACATAGCAACAAAGAGCCAGGGTCCTTATAGGAGTGAAACATTTTTTTCTTGCAGCAAAGCTGGGATGCACGTCATTAGCTTTTCAAATTGGTCTTAAATTTTAAAATAAATGTCCTCTATTTGACTTTTGGCCTATGGTTTTAGCCTCAATTATTGGGGACTGATAGGAGGCTTGACTTCTTTCAAGTGGCATCCTTAAGTTTAGTGA
>NW_027784533.1:0-289 GCF_054177405.1 Leptonychotes weddellii | reverse complement strand
ATGGTCATTGCTCCCCTCTCAAGGGTCCAGTCACCAAAGGGCAATAGAGGGAGCAACAGGTTAACTGGGGGGAGTGCTGCCATACAGGAAACACTCCAGCCACCAAGAGAGCCAGTACCTAGCCCATAGAAAGAGTATTCTAGAGAGGTGTGGAGGGGAGGAAGGGTCGGTAGATGGGCAGGGCTGCAGAGGGACAGATCATAGGACATGTACTGGATGGAAGTATGGACAGATGGACGGATGGATGGGGAAAGGAGGGAGGGATGGATGGATGGATGGATGGATGGAT
>NW_027784532.1:0-289 GCF_054177405.1 Leptonychotes weddellii | reverse complement strand
GGGCTCTATCAGGACCCTGAGATCATGACCTGAGCTGAAATCAAGAGTTGGCCCCTTAACCGACTGAGCCACCCAGGCTCCCTTAGATATTATTAATACAAATTTGAATTAGGAGGAAAGTCATAGGCTTAAGAAGTGCTGAAGTTCCAAAGGCAATGACATTGTGATATCTAACTCTGTTTCCTAAATTTTATTGACTTTCTTTATTATTATTCTGTAATGGATTCATCTGTCCTTGAAACATTTAGTTATTCTAAAATAATAAATGCTTGTCAAGTACTAGATCCCA
>NW_027784531.1:0-289 GCF_054177405.1 Leptonychotes weddellii | reverse complement strand
AGAATTCCTCATATCAGTGAGATCATATGATACATGTCTTTCTCTGTTTGACTTATTTCAGTCAACATAATACCCTCCAGTTCCATCCACGTCACGACGCAACTACATTCTTGACCATATATTTATCTGTCAAATTGGGGCCTTTTCATAAAGGAAAACTGTGTCTTCAAGACCCCGTGGAACAAAACTGGTTCCATGATCTCGGTAACAACACTTGGTAATTTATTGTGAGGGCAGGAATCGTCATAAAACTGGGGGATGCAGTGGAAAAGAGGAAAAGTCAAGTAAT
>NW_027784530.1:0-289 GCF_054177405.1 Leptonychotes weddellii | reverse complement strand
GCCCCGCACACAGTAGGGCTCTGGCTGATCCAGCCTGAAGGCACAGCGCTAGGCTAACTCTCCGTGTCAAGCTCTTCCTTTCATGAAGCCCAGCGACATCGTACAGGCATTATTTCGGTTGGTGTGGGCTCGGGGGCTCTGCAGGGTCAGCTGGCACACCAGCTGCTGATCTTCACAGAGCCCCTTGCCTGCTGGGGGAAGCAAATGAGGACCCCAGAGAGGACCGGGCCATTTTCAAGGCTTCTGGTTAAAAAAAACAAAAACAAAACAGTCAGAGCACGGCTCCATC
>NW_027784529.1:0-289 GCF_054177405.1 Leptonychotes weddellii | reverse complement strand
CAATATTTCAGGGGCGCCTGGGTGGCTCAGTTGTTAAGCGTCTGCCTTCAGTTCAGGTCATGATCCCAGGGTTCTGGGATCGAGCTACACAGGGTTCCTGCTCAGCGGGAAGTCTGCTTCTCCCTCTCCCACTCCCCCTGCTTGTGTTCCCTCTCTCCCTGTGTCTCTCTCTGTCAAATAAAATCTTAAAAAAAAAAAAAATGCAGTATTTCAGATGGGACTACATAATATTTTCGATGTAATTACACAATACATGTGATTATATAATAATTATGCAGTTACTATTTTA
>NW_027784528.1:0-289 GCF_054177405.1 Leptonychotes weddellii | reverse complement strand
TTATTCTCTATCTCATTTCCTAAAGAGCTATAGGAGGATTAACAGGGTAGAAATTATGCCTAAAAGTCAAGCTTCTTACCTGGTTTTTGATTCATAACCACTCAATCAAAACCTTTCTTTCCACAGCTTTGCCATCAAAGTAAATGTTACATGCTCTGAGAATGCTGTCCAAAATAGTGTAGAAATTGTCAGTGTGAGACTGTGATGAACCACATTCAATTCTCTCAAACTAAAGCCATCTAGTTTTCATAGCAGGGGAGATATTTTATTAGTCTGTTTCCAAGTTTTC
>NW_027784527.1:0-289 GCF_054177405.1 Leptonychotes weddellii | reverse complement strand
AGGACCTGCTGGCTTCTAGCTGTCTCTTCTTTTTTTTAAAGATTTTATTATTTATTTATTTGGAGAGAGAGAGCGTGCACAAGCAGGGGTAGCTGAAGGCAGAGGGCCAAGCAGACTCCCTGCTGAGCAGAGAGCCCGACGCGGGGCTTGATCCTAGGACCCCGGGATCATGACCTGAGCCAAAGGCAGATGCTTAACCGACTGAGCCACCCAGGTGCCCCAAGCTGTCCCTTCTCCTGCTCCAGCCACGGGCTGCCATGGGAGCTGCCAGAGTTCCAGTCTGACCCCA
>NW_027784526.1:0-3441 GCF_054177405.1 Leptonychotes weddellii | reverse complement strand
AAAAAAAAAAATCAGATAGTCACTAGCTTTGGTGCTGAATTCATAGTGACAGGCTCTCTGGCCAACAGCAGCAGCTACCCACAGGACAGAGGTCTGAAATGGAGAGACAGGCATGGGAACACATACACACACACAGCTTCATGATATGTAAATTCATGAGATTTATAAAATTGCCAACAGAGAATGCATATAAAGAGAAGTGGCCCGGGCGCCTGGGTGGCTCAGATGGTTAAGCGTCTGCCTTCGGCTCAGGTCATGATCCCAGGGTCCTGGGATCGAGTCCCGCATCGGGCTCTCTGCTCCTTGGGAGCCTGCTTCTCCCTCTGCCTCTCTCTCTCTCTGTCTCATGAATAAATAAATAAAATCTTTAAAAAAAAAAAAAAAAAGAGAAGTGGCCCAAGGACTTCAGTGTAGTCGGAAATTCAGTAAATCTATCAACTCTAATATTATGATTATTTGCTTAGGCTCTCAGTACTCAGTATTGCCCAGTACTCTCATGGCCTCCCACCTATAAAATGTTGACAATAGTCACTTGCCACTGGGGATTAGTTGACAGAATGTTGGCAAAGCACGTAGGAATCTTGGGATGGAATACTCCAGGCAGACACACTATGTTATTATACTTAGCACTGTTCTCTTTCTTATTAGGAGATTGCTTATTTCTCAGCTACTCTAGACCTTTGATGGGCTTTTGGGAAGGCAAGCTCTATTCTCCTGCTTTCCGGTAGAGATAACTGTTAACACTGTCAATGAGGCAAAAGTAGCCAAAGCTAGGGCACCTCTTCATCTCCTTGGAGGACTCCAAAAGTGGCAAGGAACATGACTGCTCAGTCTTCCGTGAGTGGAGGGCTTTCAACCCAGTCTTTTATGAAGACTAAGCATCAGAATAAAAAATTCCAAGGGGATTTTAGAAGCAGTGGTAGTCTATGATTTTCAGTACAACCTAAGGAGCCAGTCAGCTGGGGAAGGAACACCAGACCTGCACTTATCTTTTCTGCAGCACCCACAGGCTCCATGCATAAGTTGTTCTTCAGAATCATCACTGAGCATAATAGAGCTGTATGGCCACCACTGTGTAACTGAAGAGAAAGATAAGCAAACCTGAACAATTTTGGTTAAAGTATTAGATTTGGCTTAACTACACCTTTTCAGGAAAAGGTATCCTTTCAATACCTAAGTTTTACTTTGCTTGAGTTTTAAGATTTTAGAGAAAAGGATGTAAAAAAGAAAGGGAGAATGATAAATTAATAGAGATTAATTGGTTTAAAAAAATATCTGTTTAAATTTTTTAAATACCTTTGAAGCCTTATTAATTGATCACTAACCTATTTTTGCAAGGTGCTGACAAAACCAAAACAAACGAACAAAAAAAAACCCCCATACTTTCCCCCAAATCACAAGGGCATTCTCTACCACCTTGCCTGCCAGACAAAGCTGAGTGTCAGGAGAGCTAAACATCTGGGTACAAGTAAGATAAAAATATCTGGGACGCCACCACCATATGTTGCAACAAAATGGCCAGCCCCATTCATCCAGGCTTTGTTTATGCTTTATATTAATGGACCCAGTCAGGGTAACCAGGCAGCCAAGTAGCAGCATATGTTGCTCTCACTGTGGCTGCCTTGATTCCATTTTCAGAGGCAGTGCATCGGTAGACATCACCATCTACACTCAAACAACTTAGCTGTGACAGCACCAGGCACTTGGTTAAACTCCTGGATGTTGAGACATTCACTTTACCTGTTTAACAAACAGAAGCGTTTTTGTTTTTGTTTTTGTTTTTATGCTCAGTTAGCCACTGTATAGCACATAGTTTTTTTTTTAAAGATTTTATTTATTTATTTATTAGAGAGCGAGCGAGAGAGAAACAGCAGGAGAGGGGGGAGGGTCAGAGGGAGAAGCAGGCTCCCCACCAAGCTGGGAGCCCGATGTGGGGCTCGATCCCAGGACTCCGGGATCATGACCTGAGCCGAAGGCAGTCGCTCAACCTACTGAGCCACCCAGGCGCCCCCATAATTAGTTTTTGATGTAGTGTTCAATGATGCATTAGTTAAGTATAACACCCAGTGCTCATCACAGCACATGCCCTCCTCAATACCCACCACCCTGTTACCCCTTTCTCCCCTCCCCTCTGAAACCCCCAGATTGTTTCTTGGGGTCCATAGTCTCTCATGGTTCATCTCCCTCTCTGATTTCTCTCCCTTTGGATTTCCCTCCCTTCCCCTATGGTCTTCTGTACTATTGCTTATGTTCCACATATAATGATAATTGTCTTTCTCTGCTTGACTTACTTTACTTAACATAATCCCCTCCAGTTCCATTCATGTTGATGCAAATGGGGGGTACCCATTGTTTCTGATGGCTGAATAATATTCCATTGTGTATATGTACCACATCTTCTTTATCCATTCATCTGTTGAAGGGCATCTTGGCTCCTTCCACAGTTTGGCTATTGTGGACATTGCTGCTATGAACACTGGGGTGCATGTGCCCCTTCTTTTCACTATGTCTGTATCTTTGGGGTAAATACCTAGTGGTGCAATTGCTGGGTCATAGCGTAGCTCTATTCTTAACATCTTGAGGAACCTCCATACTGTTTTCTAGAGTGGCTGTATCAGCTTGCATTCCCACCAACAGTGTAAGAGGGTTTCCCTTTCTCTGCATCCTCACCAACATTTATTGCTTCCTGTTTTGTTAATTTTTGCCTTTCTAACTGGTGTAAGGTGGTATCTCATTGTGGGTTTGGTTTGTATTTCCCTGATGGCTAGTGATGTTGAGGAGCATTTTTTCACGTGTCTGTTAGCCATTTGTATGTCGTTTTTGGAGAAGTGTCTGTTCATGTCTTCTGCCCACTTTTGACTGGGTTATTAGTTTTTTTTGAGTGTTGAGTTTGAGAAGTTCTTTATAGATCTTGGATATCAGCCCTTTATCTATAATGTCATTTGCAAATATCTTCTCCCATTCCGTGGGCTGCCTCTTAGTTTTGTTGACTGTTTACTTTGCTGTGCAGAAGTTTTTTATCTTGATGAAGTCCCAAAAGTTCATTTTTGCTTTTGTTTCACTTGCCTTTGGAGACGTGTCTTGAAAGAAGTTGCTGTGGCTGATGTTGAAGAGGTTACTGCCTATGTTCTCCTCTAGGATTTTGATGGATTCCTGTCTCACATTGAGGTCTCTCATCCATTTTGAGTTTATCTTTGTGTATGGTGTAAGGGAATGGTCTGGTTTCATTCTTCTATATGTAGCTGTCCAATTTTCCCAGCACCACTTATTGAAGAGACTGTCTTTTTTCCATTGGATATTTTTTCCTGATTTGTCAAAGATTAGTTGACCATAGAGTTGAGGGTCCATTTCTAGAGTCTCTATTCTGTTCCATTGGTCTATGTGTCTGTTTTTGTGGCAATACCATGCTGTCTTGCTGATCACAGCTTTGTAATATAGCTT
>NW_027784525.1:0-289 GCF_054177405.1 Leptonychotes weddellii | reverse complement strand
ACGAACAGGGAATTCACAGAACAAAACCTCAAATGGTCAGTAAATGTATTCAAAATATTCCACCTAAGCAGCAACTAGGGGAATGCAAATTAAAGAGATCCTATTTCACATCCAGCACCGTGGCAAAGACTGAAAGTCTGTCCGTCTGTGTTGCCTGGAGGTGAGAGACAGTGTCTTTTCTGTTGGAGGCAGTCTACACGGTATGGCCTTTTTGGGAAGAGGCCCATGGCAGTGACCACGCCATCCCAAGGTGACACGTGGGAGCGGGCGGGCCTCTGCGCGGCGACTC
>NW_027784524.1:0-289 GCF_054177405.1 Leptonychotes weddellii | reverse complement strand
AGCTCATGCAGTTGCTGTGGAGATTATTTGAGATGATAATCAGAAAAAGGCTTTGACAACTAGTGAGCACTTAATTTATTTACCTAATTATTTATGCATGCCACCAAATACCTCCTCCAACACCTGGTTACAATGCCCCAGAAATACACAATTAGAATTACTGTTTTGGGTGAAAGTAACATTTTCCGAAGACTATTCTGTCTAAGTCTGTTCTCAAAGGATATTCCTTAAAAAGGGGCTCTGTGATCAAATCAACGTGGGAATATGGAACATCCTGTCTTAGGGATTC
>NW_027784523.1:0-289 GCF_054177405.1 Leptonychotes weddellii | reverse complement strand
TGTCTAGTAAGGTTTTTTTAAGTCCTAATAATACAGTTTTTGTAATTTTCAGTTTAATTTTTTTCCAAAGGAGATAACCTCTCATGCCATTACTTTAAAGGTTTTAAATTCCTAAAATCACGTTGTTTCCATTGTAGTCATTCATCTTAAAATACATCTGTTAAAACTTGTCTTATCACATACATTTGTGATTCTTAAAAATTAGGTGACAGTAGACTTACAAACTTAATAGTGTGATACGTCCTACTTTACCTGTTAAACTATATTAGAAGTAAATATCATGAATATT
>NW_027784522.1:0-289 GCF_054177405.1 Leptonychotes weddellii | reverse complement strand
TGGAACACTTCATCTAAAACTAATGATGTAATGTATGGGGATTAACATAAGAATAAAAATAAATTAATTAATTAATTAAATAAATAAAAAAAATAAATAAATAAAGTGGTTTCTTGATATGGAATCTACTCCCTGTGAAGATGTTGTGAAGATTGCTAAAATGACAACAAAGGATTGAGAATATTATATAAACTTAGTTGATGAAGCAGTGGCAGAATTTAAGAGGATTGACTCCAATTTTGTAAAAAGTTCTACTGTGGATAAAATGCTATCAAACAAAATCACATGT
>NW_027784521.1:0-289 GCF_054177405.1 Leptonychotes weddellii | reverse complement strand
AGAGCTGTTACACAGAAGATAATTCTTTAAATACTTTAGATTTTTCAGTAAATTGTAAATTAGGTCAATTTATAATTAAACAGGCATAGGTACTGTATGCAATATATTTTAATAATTTAAAGGGCTTTTTTCTTAAATGATGTGTATGATAAAAATCTGTCCATTTTACTTTTGGAAAATTTGTTTTATTGTTCTGTAATTTTTTTTTTTAAAGATTTTATTTATTTATTTGAGAGAGAGAATGAGAGAGAGCACATGAGAGGGGGGAGGGTCAGAGGGAGAAGCAGAC
>NW_027784520.1:0-289 GCF_054177405.1 Leptonychotes weddellii | reverse complement strand
GGGCACAGACTTGCAGACCGGTAGCGGTGGGGAAAGGACTTTAGGGCAGCCCCCAGGGGGGAAAACCAGACCGGCGGTGTCGCACACATGTGAACTGCAGGCCCCCTGGACAGAAACTGGAGCAACAGTCATGCGCACGCGAACTGCAGGCTCTGAGACGGAAACCCAGTGCGCCGGGGTCGTGCTGGTGAACTGCAACCCCCAGGAGTGGAAACCCCAAGCAGCGGAGTCACGCGTGCGTGAACTGGGAGCAGCTGGTGGTTTTAGAAGCACAAAAGGCAGAGACGTG
>NW_027784519.1:0-289 GCF_054177405.1 Leptonychotes weddellii | reverse complement strand
CTGTGTCAATCTGAATGTCAGGACAGTTCGCATGGGCGTGCACGTACGTAAGAACTGCTCAGGCCGCACCCAGGAGCCATGCCCTCTGCTGTGTGTCTCTTCCCTCCGTGGCGATTCAGAAAGAAGACAGAAGCTAAGTCAGCCTTCCTCCTGATACTGCGCCCTCCATGTGGAGCTCACACCCCCGTGCTTGGCAGGGCGAACAAGGAAATACCCACGTTCTGGTGTTCATTCACAGCATGGCGACGTCTTGGCACCCTGTGGGAGCTGGAGGTCAGGGCACAGGGCG
>NW_027784518.1:0-289 GCF_054177405.1 Leptonychotes weddellii | reverse complement strand
ATCATGACCTGAGCCGAAGGCAGTCGCCCAACCAACTGAGCCACCCAGGCGCCCCCTCTCTCTGTTTTTTAAATGAAAGAAATGACTTTTAAAATTATGTGTACATAATAAACGAGATTACTAATGGGACATGTATGAAGGCATTAAAATGGGAGAACTTAGAATGGAACCTGGGAAAACACTCATGTGTAAGGGAGTAGAAGAAGAGGATCCAGTGGAAGTCAAGAAGGAGCACGAAAAGATGTTCAGCATCACTCATCGTCAGGGAAATACAAGTCAAAACCACGAT
>NW_027784517.1:0-289 GCF_054177405.1 Leptonychotes weddellii | reverse complement strand
TGAATAATCTGTTGTGTCACTTGCCCATGTTCGTGTTGTCTCTTTCTTGTTGAAATGTAGGGGTTCTATACATATTCTGAACCCAGGTCCTTGATAGTTACAGGTTTTGCTGTATCTTTTCCCAGTTTGAGGTTTGGCTTTTCATTCTTTGAGTATTGCTTAATGTAGTTAAATTCACAAAGTTTATCCTTTATGGTTTGTGCTTCCTGCATCTTGTTTGAGAAATCTTCTTCTGGGGGTGCCTGGCTGGCTCAGTCAGAAGAGCATGTGATTTCTTTTTTTATTTTTG
>NW_027784516.1:0-289 GCF_054177405.1 Leptonychotes weddellii | reverse complement strand
CATGGCCACAAACTTTTCTCCCAAAGCAATAACAGAAGAACCGTTAAAATCCAAAAATTATATAGAACATAGAATGATTTTAACAAGGGAAAAAATCTATGGTTTGGATTGATTGGATTGGCACAGAGCTATATAATTGAATATTACTCTGTTTTGTATTGGGGCTGTATTCGAACATATTATGTAAATTCTGAATCATGTAATAGCTCTCCTCTGCATATACACACCAATTTGCCTCTCTAGACAAACTTCATTTAATGCTTTTTAGAAAGGGGAATTGGTTCCAATT
>NW_027784515.1:0-3442 GCF_054177405.1 Leptonychotes weddellii | reverse complement strand
CTGAGCTGAAGGCAGACACTTAATAACTGAGCCACCCAGGCATCCCTGATAACTTCTTATACAGGATTTTTGCATCCATGTTTATGAGAGATATTAATCTTTTTTTTTTAAAGATTTTATTTATATATCTGAGACAGAGAGAATGAGAGAGACAGAGAGCATATGAGAGGGGGGAAGGTCAGAGGGAGAAGCAGGCTCCCTGCCGAGCAGGGAGCCCGATGCGGGACTCGATCCAGGGACTCCAGGATCATGACCTGAGCCGAAGGCAGTCGCTTAACCAACTGAGCCACCCAGGCGCCCGAGAAATATTAATCTTTAGTTTTCATTTCTTATAATGCCTTTTCCTGGTTTTGGCATTAGGGTAATGCTGGAATGAGTCAGGAAATATTCCCTCTGTCCATCCTCTGAAAGAGATTGTATAGAATTGGTATAATTTCTTTCCTAAGTATTTGGTAGAATTTACCAGTAAACCCATTCTGGGCATTTTTTTTTTCTGTTGTGGAAAGTGATTATTATTGATTCATAAATATTTATATTGGCTTATTTAGATTGTGTATTTCTTGTGTGAGTTATGGCAAATTTTATGTTTTGAGGATTTGCCCCATTTTATCTGGGCTATCGAATTTGTGGACATAGAGTTGTTCATAGTATTCCTTTATTATCTTTTTAATGTACATGGACTCTGTAGTGGTATCTCTTATTTCATTCCTGATATTAGTAAATTATGTCCTATATTTTTATTTCCTTAAATAATCTGCTTAGAGGCTTATCAATTTTATTGATCTTTAAAAAAAACCAGCTTTTGGTTTCATTGATTTTCTCTATTGATTTTTTGTTTTCAATTCCATTTATTTCTGCTCTATTTTTTTTAAATTTTACTTTGTTTATTTATTTGACACAGAGAGGGAACACAAGCAGGGGGAGCAGCAGGTAGAGGGAGAGGGAGAAGCAGGCTCCCCGCTGAGCAGGGAACCCGATGCCGGACTCAATCCCAGGACCCCGGGATCATGACCCAAGGTGAAGGCAGCTCCTTAACCTACTGAGCCACCCAGGAGTCCTCTGCTCTCATTTTTATTATTTCTTTTCTGCTTTCTTTGACTTAAAAAGTTTGCTTTTCTTTTTCTAGTTTCTTAAGGTGGAAACTTAGATTATTGATTTTTGATAGATCTTTCTTTCTTTCTTCTTTCTTTCTTTCTTTCTTTCTTTCTTTCTTTCTTTCTTTCTTCTTTATCTCTCTCTCTCTCTTTTCCTTTCTTTCTTTCTTAGTAGGCTCCATGCCCAGCTTGGAGCCCAACGTGGAGTCCAACATTGAGCCCAGCATGGAGCCAAGCATGGGGCTTTAAACTCACAACTCTGAGATCAAGACCTGAGCTGAGATCAAGAATTGGATGTTTAACTGACTGAGCCACCCAGACACCTCTATCTTCTTTTCTAATACAGGTTTCCCCCTCTATCTAAAGTTTCTATCCTATGAAACCTGTTATAAGCCAAAATGGCATAAAGTGAAGAAGCGATTACCACTAATTTACATGGAAAAAATTTGTGTGTTTCCAGGACCCCCAAATTACTTCTCTTAGGCTTCTCTGATACCTTAGCACATATCTTCCTAATGGATATACAGAATAAATCAAGACGAGGCACAGATGCTCACAGACACAGTTCAAAGCTATGGCAACTTGATGCTGAGATACTGAGTGTATTTCCCAGAGAGGGAACTTGGTGGACCCACTCTGTTTGCTCAGGGTGTGTGCTGCCTCTATAACAGCTCAATGCAAAACAAATGCTGAACAGTATTTTCAGTTTTCATCTTGTTTTATGGCAGTGATGTCTCCTTCAAATATCTTTCGGTTAGCAAAAACAGGTACTAAGGTAGATCTTTGGCAAAAGAGAAGTAGCATAATACAAACTTGCAAAAAGTGGAAGATACCTGTATATACAAACAAAGCTATATATTTCTATCTAAGCTCTGCTTTTGCTACATCCCATAAATTTTGACAAATTTGTTTCATTTTCATTTATTTAAAAATATTGTTTAATTTTACTTAAGATTTCTTCTTTCACCGTTTTTTAGAAGTTTGTTGCCTAATCTCCATGTATTTTGGAGACTCTCCAGTTATTTTTCTGTCATTGATTTCCAGTTAAATTCAGTTTTGTCCTGAGAGCAGACTTCGTACAATTTCTATATTTTTTTATTTGGTAAGATGTGTTTTATTGCCTCTAATGTGACCTTTTTTTTTTTTAATTTTATTTATTCATTTGACAGAAAGTGAGAGCATGGGAGAGGGAGAGAGAGTATTAGCAGGGGGGAGCTGCAGAGGGAAAGGGAGAAGCAGGCTCCCTGCTGAGCAGGGAGCCCAATGTGGGACTCGATCCCAGGACCCTGGGATTAAGACCTGGGCAGAAGGCAGATGCTTAACTGACTGAGCCACCCAGGCGCCCCTAATGTGGTCTATCTTGATGAATGTTCCATGTGAACTTGAGAAGAGTGTGTATCCTACTGTTCTCAATGAAGTAGTCTAAAGTTGCCAATTATATCAAGTTGGTTGATTTGTTAAGTTCAACTATGTCCTTACTGATTTTCTGCCTGCTGGATCTGTCGATTTCTGACAGATGGATGTTAAAGTCTCCAAATATGATAATGGATTGATTTATTTCTCTATAATTCTATTAGTTTTGTCTTAAATAGTTAGATGTTCTGTTGTTAGGCATATATATGTTAAGGATTGGTATGTCTTCTTGGAGATTAACCCCTTTAACATTATGTAATACCCTCCTTCATCTCTGGTAATTTTTTTTTTTAGCTTTGAAGTTTGCTCTGCCTGAAATTAACATAGCTACTTTTACTTTCTTTTGATTAGTATTATTCTGGTGTATTTTTCTACTTCATTTTTAAAATTTATATATGTCTTTATATTTAAAGAGAATGTCTTGTAGACAATGCATTGTTAGTCTTGTTCTTTAATCCACCCTGACAATCTTAGTCTTATTTTGTGCATTCAGGTCATTGATTTTCAAAATGATTTTTGTTGTAATTGGATAAATAACTACCATATTTATTGTGGTTTCCTATTTGTTGCACTCCTTCTTTTCTTCTTTTTTTTTTCTCCTCTTTTTCTGCTTTTTAGTGGTTTTAATTAAGCATTTGTATGGTTACATTTTTCTCTTCTTTCTTAGCATATTAGTCATACTTTAAAAAAAAAAAAGAGTGGTTGCAGCTTTGAGCAGTGGCAGCATCATAGCCAATGAGGTTTATCTAAGGTGCGATTATTGCTAATTGAAAAAACTTCCAGGACAAACAAAAACTAAAGGAATTTGCAAACACAAAACCAGCCCTACAGGAAATCTTGAAAGGGGTCCTCTAAGCAAAGAGAGAGCCTAAAAGCAACATAGACCAGAAAGGAACACAGACAATATACGGTAACAGTCACCTTACAGGCAATAC
>NW_027784514.1:0-289 GCF_054177405.1 Leptonychotes weddellii | reverse complement strand
TTACTTTTCTCCTTGTGGTTTAGACTGTACTATCTTAGAGAAATAATGGTTTTCCTCATGTGGGTGTTTGTATGTATGTGTGTATGACCATGGGTGAGTGTGCATACTTGCCCATGAGTACATGTGATGTATGCTATAGTTACCTATGGACAAGTGGATGAATATGGAAGTATATCTGGTGGGGAGACCTCCAAGTGGTCCATGCACATTATTTCTGCTGCAGTCCTCTCTGTGCTATTTCAGGAATATTAATTCTGACTGAGAAATATACTTGTGGGAACAGAGGAGG
>NW_027784513.1:0-289 GCF_054177405.1 Leptonychotes weddellii | reverse complement strand
GGAAGCTCAGGGAGCATCTCCAGCAGGATCTCCTAGAAATTCTTCCTGCCTGTTGCAACTCGGGCAGCTCAGCTTCAGAGGATGTTGTACTAATAGTTGGTCTCAGATGGAGTGACAATCAACTCTACAATTTCTACAGATACTGTAAATACACAGAATGCATAAGGGTGATGTGTACTTGGGGCTTTCTGTGGAGGATTTCCTGGGCCTTTCATTTTGACATAGGAGATTCAAAAGTGGCTTGGTGCCAAACTGGTTGGGGTCTTGAGGAGATGGCCCCTGCGTGAGG
>NW_027784512.1:0-289 GCF_054177405.1 Leptonychotes weddellii | reverse complement strand
TAAGCTCATTAAGTTCATCACACATTTCTTTTATCCTAAAAGCTGTGATGTTACCTCCAGGTATTAGTCTGATGTTTTAAATTTGTCAGTCCTTTTACGTCCTTCATTTCCCTTTATCCGCACGGCTCCACGGTCACATCAGCAGGCGTGGACTGTTATTCCCATTTACAGTTTCGGAAGCCGAGGCCCAGAGAAGTTATGAGACAGCCAAGACCGTAAGGCGAGGCGGGGGAGCCCGGGAAGAGCCGGGCCGGCCATTCTCCGCGCACCTGCTGCCCCGTGTGGCCCC
>NW_027784511.1:0-289 GCF_054177405.1 Leptonychotes weddellii | reverse complement strand
CCTGAACAGCGAGACTGCCCCCACCTCAGACCCAACCGCAAGGGCAGGTGGTCGCGGGGCCTCTGACCGCTATAAATCGGGGGTTCCCACGACCTCTATGGGTTCAGCAACTTCCTTGAGCAGCTCACAGAACTCAGAAAAAGTTCATGGACGAGATTACTGGGTTTTTATAAAGGATACAACTCAGGAACCGCCAGACGGAGGGGTGCACAGGGCGGGGCTTGGGGTGAGGGCAACAAGCCCCAGATCTCCACATGCTCCCCGCCCCAAAGCCCCTCGAATCCCATCC
>NW_027784510.1:0-289 GCF_054177405.1 Leptonychotes weddellii | reverse complement strand
AATGGGGGTTGACTTGTTCATTTTTAAACCCCAAACCGTGCGACTGATCACCTCGCCGTTCTAACGGGTAGCAGTGTTGATCTGTGTGTCCAGTCGGGCGGGGTCTGCACCCGGAGCAGAGCTCCGTCCTATGGAGGTGAGAGTGGAGAGCGGCTGCCGCGGGACCGGCCACCTCTTAGCCCCGAGGGAGCGCAGTCTCGTGATGACGGATTTGGGGCCCCGGTTCTGAAATCCGCTTTGTGGCTCGAGGTTCTTTCCTGCCATTTGATGTTGTGAGTCACTGAAACAT
>NW_027784509.1:0-289 GCF_054177405.1 Leptonychotes weddellii | reverse complement strand
GGAAGTTCTTTATCTCTCTTTCTATTCTGAATGATAGCCTTGCTAGATAGAATATTCTTGGCTGCAGATCTTTCCCATTCAGCACTAAATATATCATGCCATTCAACAGGGAGAAGAATTTTAAGGCAGGCTAAGGAAGATATTGTAAACTGAATAATGGCCCCTAAAGATATCCAAATCCCAGTCCCTAGAACAAGGGAATGTTACCTTCTATGGAGAAAGGGACTTTGGAAATGTGATCAAATCAAGGATATTGAGAAGGGAGATGGTCAGGTGGGTCTAAATGTCA
>NW_027784508.1:0-289 GCF_054177405.1 Leptonychotes weddellii | reverse complement strand
ATCCATTAATGGCCATTTAAATTGCTTCTACCTCTTGGCTATTGCGAATAATGCTGCAATGAACACGGGTGTGAAATTATCTCAAGATCTTGTTTTTTAATTCTTTTATATATACACCTAGAAGTAAGATTGCTGGATCATATGGTAATTCTATTTTATTTTTTCAGCAACCTCCATATTGTTTTCCATAGCAGCTGTACCATTTTACAGTACCATCATCAGTGCACCTGGGTTCCAATCTTTCCTCATCCTTACCAGCACTTATTTTTTGGTGTGTGTGTGTGTGTGT
>NW_027784507.1:0-289 GCF_054177405.1 Leptonychotes weddellii | reverse complement strand
TGATGACAGCTTTGTAATAGAGCTTGAAGTGTTCCTGGAGTTATTTTTAAGACAGAAAAATTTGAGTGGCTAAACATTTGCATGGCTTCTTTTTTTTTTTTTCCCATTCCTTCCAAGTTAATTTGCATGAGGATACATTTGTTAGGCAAGACCTTGGACCTTGGACCAGTCACAGCCCTAGGTAAATAAGGTGAGGAACGTGAAGAACATGCATCAGCCTCTAGCTGATAAGATTCCTGAGGCTTAGCATAGGGCATGAGCTGTCTTGCAATGTCCTGAATTGTCACTG
>NW_027784506.1:0-289 GCF_054177405.1 Leptonychotes weddellii | reverse complement strand
GTCTCCCTGGTGCAGAGGTCCCGTCCTGGGGCTCAGTTTGCATTGGACACCAAAGCCTGTGGCCACCACAGCTATCCTGGGGGTGGGGGTAAGACAAGGCTGCAGAGGCCTGTGTGGTGCTCACCTTCAGGGTGAGGCCTCTCATTCATTCATTCATCGCGCATTAATGATGTCTGCTCTGTGCCACATGCCGGCGGAACCCTGAAGGACTCACGAGCTGGAGTCCTGGCCTCCCCAGCAGCAGCTGCTGACGACTTCAGAAGGTTTCCGAGCTGATGTTTCTGAGTAA
>NW_027784505.1:0-3442 GCF_054177405.1 Leptonychotes weddellii | reverse complement strand
CCCCCCCCCCAAAAATACCTACATTAGAAAAGAAGGACTAAATTCAATGACCTCAGCTTCTATCTTAAATTAGGGGGAAAAAAAAAGAGCAAATGAAACTCAGAATAAAGGAAATCACTAAGATCACAGGAGAAACCAATTAAAAAAACACAACAGAGTAAATTAACAAACCATACACAGATTTTAGCTTAATAAACTACAAACAGACTGATTAGGAAAGAGAGAAAGAAAACACAAATTACCAATGTCAGGAATGAGAGAGGTGATATCCTACAGATTCTACAGATATCAGAATAATAAGGCAATATTATGAACAACTTTATGTCAATTGGCAACTTAAATGAAATTGAAAATTGAAAATTTTCTTCAAGATGCAAACTACCAAGGCTCATTCACAAAGAAATAGGTTACCTGAATAGCCCTGTAATCTATTATGTAAATTAAATTTACTATTTAAAACATACCCACAAAGAAAATTCCAGGCCCCATAGCTTCACTGGACAAGTCTACCAAACATTCAAGGAATAAGTAATTCTACAAAAATTCTTCCAGAAAATTGAAGAGAACGGAATTAATTCTTCCCAAGTCATCCTATGAAGTCAGCCTCACCTTGATACCAAAATCACAAAGATGAATGTATATGCATACATTCTTTTTTTTTTAAGATTTTATTTATTTATTTGACAGAGAGAGACAGCGAGAGAGGGAACACAAGCAGGGGGAGTGGGAGAGGGAGAAGCAGGCTCCTGGCTGAGCAGGGAGCCCGATGCGGGACTCGATCCCAGGACCCTGGGATCATGACCTGAGCCGAAGGCAGACGCTTAACCGACTGAGCCACCCAGGCGCCCTATGCATACATTCTTAATGAAACTTCAGCAAATCAAATCCAACAATTATAAAAAGGATAATACATTATGATCAAGTAGATTTGTCCCAGGAATACAAGTTGGTTAAAATCTGAAAAAAATCAATCAATACAACCCATCATTATAATAGGCTGACAAAGAAAAACTATATGATCATCCCACTAGACATAGAAAATGCACTTATCAAAAATCCAACAATCATTTTTTAAACATTTATGTATATATGTATGTATGTATATATGTAAGTATGGAATTTCTACATCCAACGTCGGGCTTGAACTCATGACTCCAAGATCAGGAGTCGCATGTTCTACTGACTGAGCCAGCCAGGTGCCCCCCAACAACCTTTTTTGATAAAAACTTTCACCAAACTAGGAATAGAAGGAAACATTCTTAAATCAGTAAAGGGCATCAATGATAACGTATAGCTAACACCATACTTAATGGTTACGACACAATGCTCTAAGATCAGAAACAAGGCCAGGATGTCTGTGCTCACCGTTTGTATTCAAATTTGTACTGGAGAATCTAGTGAGTGCAATAAGAAAATAAAGAGAAATAAAAACCATCTAGATCAGAAAGGGAGAAATATTTTTTTTTTTAAAGATTTTATTTATTTATTCATGAGAGACAGAGAGAGAGACAGAGGCAGAGGGAGAAGCAGGCTCCCCGCGGAGCAGGGAGCCCGATGCAGGACTCGATCCCAGGACCCTGGGATCATGACCTGAGCCGAAGGCAGACGCTTAACCGACTGAGCCACCCAGGCGTCCTGAAATATTTGTTTTAAAGTACATATTTATATTAATATATTTATATAATAGATTGATATTTATATAAAGTATATATTATATTTCTACAGAGAAAATCTGACAGAATCTACAATAAAGCTACTTAAATGAGTCTAGCAAGGCTACAGGATACAAGGACAATACACAAAAATCTATTATATTTCTATATGTTAGCAATAACCAGAAAAAGAAAATAAATACAATACCATTTATTGCATAAAAACATGAATACTTAGGGATAAATCTAACAAAAGATGTTCAAGAGTGACACAAAACACTGTTAAGAGAAGGGCATTAAGAGGCACAAACTTCCAGTTACAATATAAATAAGTCATGGAGATGAAAAGTACAGCATAAGGAATATAGTCAACGGTGACAGATGGTGACTTCACTTATCATGGTGAGCACCAATGCACAGAATTCTTCAATCACTATGTTTTACACCTGAAATGAATAAGACATTGTATGCAATGTTCAATAATAAATTTCAAAAATAAAAATAAATTTAAAGTATTTTAAAAAACATTGTTAAGAGAAATTAATGATGGCCTACATAAATGGAGAAATATACCACAGGTAAAAAATATTCAACATTATTAAAAAGTCAGTTCTCCCCTAATTGATCTATAGGTTCAGAACAATCCAGTCAAAACTCCAGGTGCCTTTTTTTTTTTAATAGATTTTATTTTTTAGAGCCGTTTTAGGTTCACAGCAAAATTGAGAAGGCACAGGATTTTCCAAATACTCTGTGCCCTCACTCATGCATAGCCATCTCCTACCAGCTACCTTTTGGGTAAGCTGATTTTAAAACTAAATGGAAATGCAAAGGACAAGGAGACAAAAAAGAACACATACTATATGATTCCATTTAGATAAAATTCTACAAAAGTCAAACTAATCTATAGGTGACAGCACACCAGTGGGTGCCTGGAGATGGGAGGAATTATAAAATGTTATGAAGAAACTTGGACATGATGGATACATACATTATTTTGATTGTGGTGATGGTTTTATAGGTATAAATGTAAGTCAAATTTTGTCAAATTATATACTTTAAAACAAATATTTTGATTAAATTTTATTCATGGTACCCCTTTTTTGAGTGTACTGTGACTGAAGATTGTTCATATTTTTAGAAATCTTAGGTCTTCTGCAGTTTAGTTTTTAAATTTATTTTGTGACTTGGTTTTATTATAGATGAAAAATAAATGCACAAAGATACGTAGCTCTCAATGGAAGAAGTGCTTTACTAGCTCTATTAATTAGATTATGGTACTCATTTTTCAATTCCACCCAAAGGATGGTAAATACTTTTTGAAAGATTTTATTTATTTGTCAGAGAGCGAGAAAGAGAGAGAATGAGCACAAGCAGGGGGCGCTGCAGGCATTGGGAGAAGCAGGCTCTCTATAGAGCAAGGAGCCCGATGCAGGACTGGGTCCCAGCACCCTAAAGATCACGACCTGAGCCAAAGGCACATGCTTAACCGACTGAGCCACCCACACATCCCAGGATGGTAAATTTCAATCTTCTGTGATGCCAAGCAGTTTTTCTTGAAAATGAATAGAAAGGTTTCTAATGTTACTATATATTTTTTTTTTTAAAGATTTTATTTATTTATTTGAGACAGAGAGAATGAGATACAGAGAGCATGAGAGGGAGGAGGGTCAGAGGGAGAAGCAGACTCCCTGCCGAGCAGGGAGCCTGATGCGGGACTCGATCCCGGGACTCCAGGATCATGACCTGAGCCGAAGGCAGTCGCTTAACCAACTGAGCCACCCAGGCGCCCT
>NW_027784504.1:0-289 GCF_054177405.1 Leptonychotes weddellii | reverse complement strand
TCATCTAAAACTAATGATGTAATGTATGGGGATTAACATAAGAATAAAAAAAAATGAATAAGACACATGCCCCGGAGGACACAGGCTACTAGGGGAGGCTGACCCCAAAACAGTGAATCACACTTGAGAGCCATGAGTGCCACCGAGTGGTGGGACTGATTTTCTATTTTCTTCTGTAATTGACTAATTGTCCGTACAGGCAGTTTCCATAGAGAAATTCCAGTCATGGTGTCTGGGTGGCAGCCTCATTGGAGAATGTAGCCAGCCTCCCAAGGTGACATCTTTTGAA
>NW_027784503.1:0-289 GCF_054177405.1 Leptonychotes weddellii | reverse complement strand
AAGGAGATACAGAAAGGGCTTGGTTTGCGCCCACCGTGTTGATCAGGAACAATAGCAAAAAGTCCAAATCAGCAAATAGAGGCAAATAGAGTTAAAACAATTTAATCCCTTGAAACAACAGGATTCTGAAATACTGATAGATCTTGCATCGATGCAATTAAGTATTTTTAACTCTTTTCTCCTGTGTAATTCATTTTCATGCAAACTCTCGAGAGACCAATGTATTTTCGACGATGTGTGAATGAGGCTCCTAAAATAAACACAGAGCCGTGCAGACTCCAGAGTCCAG
>NW_027784502.1:0-289 GCF_054177405.1 Leptonychotes weddellii | reverse complement strand
AGAAAGAAAATAACTCCAACATAGTATTCTAGACCTAGAGATATATCCTTTAAGAATGGATGTCAAGGGACGCCTGGGTGGCTCAGTTGCTAAGCATTGGCCTTCGGCTCAGGTCATGGTTGCAGGGTCCTGGGATCGAGCCCCGCATCAGGCTCCTTGTTCGGCGGGAAGCCTACTTCTCCCTTTCCCACTCCCCCTACTTGTGTTCCCTCTCTCACTGTGTCTCTCTCTCTGTCAAATAAATAAAATCTTAAAAAAAAAAAAAAGAATGGATGTCAAATACATACAA
>NW_027784501.1:0-289 GCF_054177405.1 Leptonychotes weddellii | reverse complement strand
TGAACAGTCTGTAACTTAAATAAGTAAGAATTAAAACAGAATATACTGTAATTCCACAAGGACTTAAGCTTTCCCCCGTCAAATAACATGGATTTTATTTATTTATTTATTTATTTATTTTTGTTGTTTTTTTTTATTTATTTTTTTATTCTTATGTTAATCCCCATACATTACATCATTAGTTCTAGATGAAGTGTTCCATGATTCATTGTTTGTGCATAACACCCAGTGCTCCATGCAGAATGTGCCCTCCTCAATACCCACCACCAGGCTAACCCATCCTCCCACC
>NW_027784500.1:0-289 GCF_054177405.1 Leptonychotes weddellii | reverse complement strand
TCTCTCTCTCTGACAAATAAATAAGTAAAATCTTTAAAAGAAAAAAAAGAAGAAAGAATTTTTTTCTTTTTGCCCTCTGACATTTTATCACTATGAAACCTAGAATAAGATACTTAATTCTGTGGACTTCAGCATGTCTATCTATAAAATGGAAATAATAAGAACAATACCTACTTTACTGGCTTGCTGTGAGATTTAATGAGGTAATGTTTGTGTAGGCATCAAACGAGATAATCTATGTAAAACCTTAACAGACTTTGGCATAGTTGAAAGTCCATAAACAGAAGCT
>NW_027784499.1:0-289 GCF_054177405.1 Leptonychotes weddellii | reverse complement strand
GTTATGCACAAACAATGAATCATGGAACACTTCATCTAGAACTAATGATGTAATGTATGGGGATTAACATAAGAATAAAAAAAAAATACAAAAAAAAAAAAGAAGTTGGGATTCTACTGCAAGGTAGAACTTTCCATTCTCCCTTATTTATTTGTCTGTTATCATTAGACATATATGTATGTCTCTCTCTCTATAAATATATTTATTTATTCTAGAAATCGAAGAGTTCACACTGGTACTTTAAATTTTAGGTCATCATCAGTGACCCCTTATGTGGGAAACTTTACAC
>NW_027784498.1:0-289 GCF_054177405.1 Leptonychotes weddellii | reverse complement strand
GGGTGGCTCAGATGGTTAAGCTCTGCCTTCGGCTCAGGTCGTGATCCTGGGGTCCTGGGATCGAGTCCCACATCGGGCTCCTGGCTCAGTGGGGAGTCTGCTTCTTCCTCTCCTCTGCCTCTCCCACTGCTCATGCTCTCTCTCTCTCTGTATCTCTGTGTCTCAAATGAATGAATAAAATCTTTAAAAAAAAAAAAAAAGAAAGAAGACTGCCGGGGTGCCTGGGTGGCTCAGTCGTTAAGCGTCTGCCTTCAGCTCAGGTCATGATCCCAGGGTCCTGGGATCGAGC
>NW_027784497.1:0-289 GCF_054177405.1 Leptonychotes weddellii | reverse complement strand
TCACCATGTGAGAACCAACACTGTATCCTATTAATCAACCGCCACTGCAGAACACTGGGCTGGGCATATACAGAAAATAAAAATCTTAAATTAAAGTGAAGTGAGTATCTGAAGTATAGACATGGATGAAAATATATATGCTACTTGATATCTCTTTAGCTGTGATGGTAGCCTAGTTTAACACTGGAGATCAGGATGTATGGGAATAGGAGACGGTACAAGAGAAGTGTCCTTGATTTTCAAATAACAGCACCAAGTCAACCTCCTGCTCTAACTGATCTAAATCTAT
>NW_027784496.1:0-289 GCF_054177405.1 Leptonychotes weddellii | reverse complement strand
TAAGGCAAGAGTCTTTATGTCTGGTCCATACTAACCAAAGATCTACAAAACGAACATCTTTTGCCTCTTCCTGGCCTTTCAGGCTCTGGATCTAACACAAGAAAAATTCAAGGCCCCAAACTAATATAGTAAGGAGATCATGTCTATATTGCTAGAAATAAGAAAAAGAAAAAAAAATCTTTTAGGAATCCACTGAACTGCTTACCTCAAAACTAATATTTGAAACATGATAAGACCTAATAAGGAATATGCAAGGCTACATAAGAATTACAAGGATATTGGGGCGCCT
>NW_027784495.1:0-3442 GCF_054177405.1 Leptonychotes weddellii | reverse complement strand
GATGGGTTAGCCTGGTGATGGGTATTAAAGAGGGCATGTACTGCATGGAGCACTGGGTGTTACACACAAACAATGAATCATGGAACACTACATCAAAAACTAATGATGTGATGTATGGTGATTAACATAACATAATAAAATATTTAAAAAACCTGCACTCAAGAAGCAACAAGGCAAAAAAAAAAAATATATATATATATACATATATATATATACCCTTGGAATCTCATCCTTCAGCCCTAGAAATTTATCAAAGAACTCCATCCACATAGATACAGTGCATTTCTTTTTTTTTTTTTTTTTAAGGTTTTATTTATTTGACAGAGAGAGAGAGTGAGTGAGCAAGCATGACTAGGGGAGCAGCAGGCAGAGGGAGAAGCAGGCTCCCTGCTGAGCAGGGAGCTCAATGCGGGGGTCCATCCCAGGACCCTGGGATCGTGACCTGAGCCGAAGGCAGACATTTAACAACTGAGCCACCCAGGCATCCCAGATATAGTGCATTTCTAAGAATAATTCTGCTGAATCCCCCTTTCTCTGTCTTTGTAATAAACCTGAAGAGTAATATAAAATTAGAGAATCTACTTTACAAATATTACCTGCCATCAATGGTCATGGACCTGATTTTATCCAAGCTTCAGGCCTGCCTTAATTTGGAGAACATCATGTGGAAACTACCACCATCCAGCAGCACAAGTTCCTTGACATTTAGACCCAAAGGACCTCAACCAAGACAAACATACATAAGATACTTTTTTTTTTTTTTTTTTAGTTTCTGGTTTTCTATCTGAGGATCCATCATTTGATTGACTCAGGAAATCTTTCCATTCTGAGAAAACATGCCTTCTCAACAGGGTATGACTTTACCCAGTAGATTATTCATGGTCACATAGTAGTGGCAACATCAGGAACAGATTGGTGGGCAGGTGACTGGATGGTCATAAAAGGTCTCACCCTCATAAGGGCCCCATACTTGTTTTAACTTTCTGTAGTCATTGCCTTAAAATTCTTAATTGTCATTGAATAAGGGGCCCTGCCCCACATTTTCATTTTGGGCCCCACAAATTATGTAGCTATCTCTGACCAGTGTTTATAGAAGAGGTACACACACACAGAACAGTGGGTGGGCCTTTTCCTTATAATGGTCTTAGAAACAGTGGCAGCAATGATTTTAGTATCATTATGTACAAAGCTCTTTCATCAGGTGAGAAAATGGAACCCCAGAGATGTGAGGTAATCGGTCCCAAGTCTCACAGTTCATTAGTGGGAGGGCCATTGCTTGGCACAACTCCAGGTAGCATCAGCCTCATTATCTTAAAGCTGCAGAAGTCACCATCCACTTGATTTTCTATGTGAATAGTGGTCCCTAGAGATGTGTAACACTAACTCAGAACCAAGCCTCCAAAGCAGCATACTCTCCACCTAGCACCACTCTAGCTCCTGAGTACATCCCACCTTCCAAAGCTTTTGTTCTCTTTCCCATGCCCACTAGGAACGTGCACTTGGGCAGAGTAAAGGCAACATTTTAAAAGGACATCTCTAGAAACAGGTGCCCAGAGAAATGGGGAGGATCCTAAATGGTGAAGGAAACCAGAAATTCATCAAGACAAGGAGGCTCAGGGAACATTTTGTTGTTGTTGTTATAAATTAAATCTCATAATTCTGGCAAGAAGATGAAAACACTAGAAAGGCAAAGCTGGAGTGGGTGGCTGACAGCTGTAGGCAGCTGGAGTGAAGAGAAAGAATAGGGAGACCATTAACATGCAGCAGTGGGAAAAGAACCTGGAAATAATGACTGTAAAACCCTACTGAGGAGCAAGGTGACACAATTAGAGACACATGATGGGCCAGTAACAGTTATTTAGTGCCTTTATTCTCTGCTAAAGGAGTCCTAATTTGCTACTAAGAATTTTGATGTGCTAACAAGTACTGCCCAAGGAAAGGAACACACTGTTCAAAAATCAAGGTCATTTGAGCCTGGTTTTGAGGCTTCTCCAAATAGTGCATATCTGAGCCTTCCTCTGGCAGGAGGTTTGATTGAAGCAAGACTTCCTTCAGAGAGTAATCCTCTTGTATTCATGTGCAGTCATTGTCTGGTCCCTGTGGATGCCTCTGGTGTTTGGGAATTCTCTTTCTGTTGGGAGATTAAAAGAAAATTCTAAAAACTTACAAATTACAACCCATATTAAAGCTCAGCCCCAGGGGGTAGTATCAGATGGGAAATATGAATGTAGTGTAATAGCATCTGAACATTTGGAGTAAATTTGAAAACAGAACCATCTGTTAAATAATCAGATCCAGTAGACTCCACACTTTGTACCACCAGCTGCTATCAAATAGGAGATTATGAAACCTTGTAATAAATTCTCCACTAAGCCTGTTTTCTTGTTTCAGGGTTAACTTGGGGCAGAGCTGCAAGCCTGTAGGGATGAAACTCTGCAGTCCAGGTGTATGTCTTCCTTTCAATTCGGTCATCCATGGTGGATGAGAAAGGACCTCAATTCCAGTATGTGAGGTTGGAAGAGGGGCAGAAGAAGCGAATTCCACAGCAACCCCACTCCTTTAGTGTAAATTCTGACTCCTCCCCTCTCTCCCCTAGTATGTCTCTATCCATCTTCCATTCTCTGCCCCTCCATGGCATCATGGGACAATCTCAGGACATGGGAAGAGAAATAACAGCCAGCACTGAAATGGATGTAAGAATGAACATATTAGGGCTTTTTTCTATACTTCTGGCTTTGCTCACAGATATAGGGGAATTGTGAGGGCAGAGGAGCAGTCAATAATGATCTCAGTTAAAAGACAAGAAGGAAAGAAGCTGGGACAGTCTTCCTACTTCTACACCTCAAGTTTTCTTATTGCTTTGGTCCAGTTTCAGTTCCCAAAGCTCTTTTTCTGAGTAGGTCTTGCTCACTTTGATGACTGAAAAATTCTGGGTGTGGGCAAATGAAAGCTCTTTTGTTGAGGAGCATATACTTAATGAAAATCTGGAGCAAAGAGTTTGATACAAGAGCTTCCTTATATCTGTCAAAACCTGGGCATTCTTCTCAGGTCTCACTCTCTCATTACTGACATCTAATCCTTCAGCAAGTCCTTTTGCCTCTATCCTCAAAATGTGCCTCAACTTCTCTCCGCTCCCTTATGACTGTCTCCTGACTGGTCTTGTCCTGCCACACTTGCCCCACATCAGTCCTATCTCCAGCTAGTGGCGAGAGGGGTCTTTAAGAAGCTTAACTCAGATGTCATCCTCCTGCTTCAAATCCTCCAGTGGCTTCTTTTTTTTTTTTTTTTAATTTTTTTTTTTTTATTTATTTATTTATTTTTTTAATCTTATGTTAATCCCCATACATTACATCATTAGTTCTAGATGAAGTGTTCCATGATTCATTGTTCGTGCACAACACCCAGTGCTCCATGCAGAACGTGCCCTCCTCAATACCCACCA
>NW_027784494.1:0-289 GCF_054177405.1 Leptonychotes weddellii | reverse complement strand
TGTTATGCACAAACAATGAATCATGGAACACTGCATCAAAAACTAATGATGTAATGTATGGTGATTAACATAACAATAAAAAATTTTTTTAAAAGTAATCAGGGCTAAATTTAGAAGAATTCTAATTTTATAATATATGTGTCATCCCATCACTATCTGCCTCATAAACAACATCAGACCACACATTTCCTATCAATTACAAGCTAGTTGTTTTAAGGCCCTAATTAGTCTAAGTGATTTTTAAAATTTTTATTACCAATGTATGTGCTGGATCTGGCTGATCCAATGT
>NW_027784493.1:0-289 GCF_054177405.1 Leptonychotes weddellii | reverse complement strand
GGGCGCCTGGGTGGCTCAGTTGGTTAAGCGACTGCCTTCGGCTCAGGTCCTGATCCTGGAGTCCCAGGATCGAGTCCCGCATCGGGCTCCCTGCTCAGCAGGGAGTCTGCTTCTCCCTCTGACCCTCCTCCCTCTCATGCTCTCTGTCTCTCATTCTCTCTCTCTCAAATAAATAAATAAAATCTTTAAAAAAAAAAAACCAAACATATAAGTTCATGACTTTATTGATATGGCTCATAAAGTACATTGAGAAGGTTTCAGATTTCACTGGCAACTAACCTTTAAAAAA
>NW_027784492.1:0-289 GCF_054177405.1 Leptonychotes weddellii | reverse complement strand
CCGTGGCTGCACACAGAAGGGATACAGCTGCCCTTTCCTGAGCAAGACTCATCATCACGGAGTCATTCCCGAGTTCCTTGGAACGTGGGGACAGCACCTCCCTCACAGGACTATTGTGAGGATTCACGCAAAGCACTTGACCCAGAGGAAGTTCTCAAGAAGTGAGGTGGCTCCGTGACTGTTGTTGTTCCTATTTCATTATGAATAGCAGGTCGCCTGGCAACCAAGGGAAGCAGGCGTCTCTGAGGCCTGTTCTACAGAAGAGGAAGTGAGGGCGAGGGTCCAGAGC
>NW_027784491.1:0-289 GCF_054177405.1 Leptonychotes weddellii | reverse complement strand
CTTTTGAAATCTGTCAGATCGTGTCACACCTCTGTTCAATATCTTTCATTGTTCGTGACTTTATACTTGCACCCTTTACTTGAAATACTCTTTTTTTTTTTTTAAAGATTTTATTTATCTGACAGAGAGAGACACAGTGAGAGAGGGAACACAAGCAGGGGGAGTGGGAGAGGGAGAAGCAGGCTTCCTGCAGAGCAGAGAGCCCGATGCGGGGCTCGATCCCAGGACCCTGGGATCATGACCTGAGCCGAAGGCAGACGCTTAACGACTGAGCCACCCAGGCGCCCCT
>NW_027784490.1:0-289 GCF_054177405.1 Leptonychotes weddellii | reverse complement strand
TTCTACTTTCAAATTATGTAATTTCCTCTTCTGTCCTGTCCTTACATGAGGTGCTTTGATTACACAGGATGATATATAGATCTACCAACAACAAATAAACACATGCTAATGTTCGAATTAGATGGCAAGTAGTAGGTTTCTGGTGAAATGTGGGAAAATTAGGTGCCTTGAACCATATAGCAGAGCAAGTTTGAAGAAAGGGGGAAGCTACACACGATTCTTCTACCTTGGAATTTAAGCATTGTCAATGGTAGATTTTCCACTCTGTTTTACCCTAAAGCCATGGTAT
>NW_027784489.1:0-289 GCF_054177405.1 Leptonychotes weddellii | reverse complement strand
CAGGGAGCCCGATGTGGGACTCGATCCCGGGACTCCAGGATCATGACCTGAGCCGAAGGCAGTCGCTTAACCAACTGAGCCACCCAGGCGCCCGGTATCTCATTTTCTAAAGTGAATTCATTTTGTTTCTAGTACAGTTGAATATCTTTTATGAATGTCAGTGATTTTTTTTAATCTTTCAAAGGACCATTTTTATGCCTTTTTGCACCATAAAGAGCAATGATTCAACACTGTTTGAGGATATGAGTAAACTGCTAATGGATTTAATTTAAAGAAAATTAAACTGTCT
>NW_027784488.1:0-289 GCF_054177405.1 Leptonychotes weddellii | reverse complement strand
TGTCAGTGGACCTAGTGTGTGAGCTGACATCGTCCTCAGGGATCCTAGTGTTATCATGGCCCCTGTTATTGAAATGGTGCAAGGCATGAGGTGCTGCAGAGAATGAGAAGTCACCTGCCCCAGGTCCTGTTCACAGTGACACCATTGGGTCAGGCACCCATGAAGCGGTCCTTTCACGCTCCCCACATTTGTTACCGGAGTGAAAAATGTTTGTAGTTGAATTACTAGTGGGTTGGGGGCTAGGGGGCAGGGAAATTCAAGTACAATATTCTCACACTGTCTTCTCTTT
>NW_027784487.1:0-289 GCF_054177405.1 Leptonychotes weddellii | reverse complement strand
ACACAGGTCCTGCACCAGCGCCCCCACCCCCGAGGGCACGCGCAGCTCCTCAAAAGCATCAATGACGAACAGGAGTTTCTGCGCCTGGGCGAGGACCTGCGGAAGGGCCTCCTGCAGGTCTGGGGCGCTCGCAGCCAGCAGCTCTGCGAAGGAGCACGTCCCCTTGCGGCTGAGCACCTTGCAGCTGAGATAGAAGGCGCGGGGGCAGGTCTGTGCGAGGTTGTCCTGTGTCCAGTCCAGCATGCACTTCTTGGCCAGAGTGGTCTTCCCCACGCCCGCGGGACCATGC
>NW_027784486.1:0-289 GCF_054177405.1 Leptonychotes weddellii | reverse complement strand
TTCCCAACAATCTTCCAAACTACAAATACTCTTGTCTACAGTCTGAATCAGAATCCCCAGCCTCTGATTCTTTTGGTCATTTTTAGTTCAACTGAGTCCATTGTAGCTGAAACTAAAATGTAAGAACAGTGTGTTAGGGAAAACTTTGGTAAGTCATTTCACAAGTATACAGTAACTTATATCTATAGAAACTAACATAGTAAAAATTATTAAAAAAATAAAATAGTTGAATATAAAAAAAAAGAAAATTGTGGGTATTAAAGACAGTTCCAAAATGCAAAATAAGTAC
>NW_027784485.1:0-289 GCF_054177405.1 Leptonychotes weddellii | reverse complement strand
GAAAGTCAATTATCATATGGTTTCACTTATTTGTGGAATGTAAGGAATAACATGGAGGATATTAGGAGAAGGAAGGGAAAAATGGGTGCAGGGAATTGGAGGGAGAGATGAACCATGAGAGACTATGGACCTGAGAAACAAACAGGGTTTTAGAGGGGCAGGGGGAGGGGGGATTGGTTAGCCTGGTGATGGGTATTAAGGAGGGCACATACAACATGGAGCACTGGGTGTGATACGAAAACAATGGATCATGGATCACTACATCAAAAACTAATGATGTATTGTATTG
>NW_027784484.1:0-3442 GCF_054177405.1 Leptonychotes weddellii | reverse complement strand
GGACTGCATTAAATGTGTAGATTGCTTTGGGTAGTATAGACATTTTAACAATATTTGTTCTCGAATCCATGAGCATGGAATGTTTTCCCATTTCAATTTCTTTCGTAAGTGTTTTATACTTTTTGGAGTTGAGATCTTTTACCTCTTTGGTTAGGTTTATTCCTAGGTATCTTGTGGCTTTTGGTGCAATAGTAAATGGGATCAGTTCCTTATTTTAAAATATTTGAGAATAGTCATGGGGAGTGAGGGATTTTTATTTGTGTGTTTGTGTGTGCGTGTGCGTGTGAGCGCACACATCGGTGTGTGAACACATATACATGCACAAATCTGAATGTTTAATCAGAAGTTTAATATCTCAATTAAAATAATCATTAAAATGGCTACAGCAACTTATATTTACTTCAGTTGTGCTATTCTTTTGCTTTTCCTGACAGTTTTCCTCTCACATTTTTTTACTAGCTTTAATTAAGTTTTCTCCTTAGACCTGAAGGAAAACAAAAAAATCGCGGGCTCAGTAAATTTTCTGAGTGTACACAATTTGATCAGTTACTGCCTGATGTCTACACTGATAATAAATGGTTTGACGCTGTTAAAGCTATTTTACCTGATTAGTAATTAGTAAGTCAAAAATATGGATCAAATGCTCTGGTACAACGATTCCCAAACTTTTGGGGACTATAAGAGTTTCCTGACACCCCTCATAAAATTGCAGGCTCAGTGCTTTCACAAAGACAATGAAATAGATATTAAAAGGTAAAGCCTGTTAATCTGTATTTTTAAACCTAATTCTCAGCATGAGTCAGGAGTTTGTTGGAAATGCAGACTCCCAGAGCCACGCTCCATACCTACTAACACAAAACCGGCATAGTAACAAGATGTCAATGTATTTATTACATGTATTTATTAAAGTTTGAAAAATCTTCTTTATCACATTCCTTCACTAATATCAAATGAATGAAAACTTTTAATGATTTCCATGCTTAAAGTACCTTTATCATCTTTCTACTTTATATGAAATGACATCATACAGAACATCTACTGCCATCTCAGTTTACAAATCAGGAAACTGAGACCCAGACATAGGATTTTGATAATTAAATGAGTCTTGATAACTAGTCTTCTACCCTCATTGTGCTTTTAGTACTCTATCCATATAGTCTTAATTGCCATTTTCAGGATACTTCTATTATTTCCTGACAAAACGTCTATATGTCCATTCATTCATGCACTAATTCACTCAAGTAACACAATGAACTCCCATGATAGCTAATTTACATCACTTATAATTCAAAACTAGTAGCACACATATCAGTCTTTGATCATAAGGTCCTAAGAACAGAAGTACACAATTCCATCAACATCCATCAAATGGAATCCTATAAGCCATTCAAAGTACTATTCAGTTATGATTTTCTTTCCAGTGCATTCTTCAATCATTGAGCCAAAAAGGGATTTCTGTCTCTGAATCTCCTTTGGCAATACTTGTAATAGTTTTCTATTGCTGCTATAACAAATAACCATCAGTTCTGAGACTACAAAATTTTTTCTCACACAGTACTGGAGGTCAAAATCTAAAAGCAAGGTGTCAGCAGGACTGTGTTTCTTCTGGAGGCTTTAGAGGATGTGATTCCTTGCCTTCCCAGCTTCCAGAGGCTGCCTGCGTTCCATGACTCACGGCCACTTTCTCATCCCTCCAACCAGCCTCTTGCGTTGTCTCATCTCTATTGACTGACGCTTCTGTTTGCTTCTGATAAAGACCCTCGTGGTTACATTGGGTCCATCTGGATAATCTCCCCATTTCAATATCCTTAACTTAAACACATTTGCAAGGTTCCTTTTGCCATGGAAGGTAACATATTTACGGTCTTGGAGATTAGGATGTGGACATCTTAGGGGGGTCATTATTCAGCCGGCCACAGTGCTCTAAATCTATCATGACATTTATCACTAATGACATATTAGAAATACTTGTTGTCTATTAGGAAGAAGGGAAAGAAAATCAGGTAGAGAGACACACAAAGAGAGATGAGTTGGAAAATCAAATTCAGTTTTGGTGAAGAGAATACTACTTAAGTGGGTAGGTTTTGATTGTTAAACATTTAAGAGTTTTGTGTTTCTGAAGTGTGGATTTCCTGTTAGGTTAACATTCCTCTAATGGGGATGAATTATTTTTATACCCCACACCTCTTTATTCTTCTGTAAAATAAAAAGCAGTAGTAGCAACCCCAACTTTGTTATCGTTGTTATTGTTGTTCAAATTGCTCCAATCTGATCCAGTATTTCATTTCAAAATGAAGCTGTGCTATTGATAGCCTCCTAATCACAGTAATTGGTTGAAGTTAGGGCCTATGACCCAAACCTGAGTCATCATAATTTTCTTGAGCAGTAGCTGAGAGAAAGAGACAGTTCATTTCTGGTGGCTAAGCTCAAAGTTTATATTCAATCTGTTGGTATCCTTTAATCTAGCTTTATGGGAAAAGCCACGGCAGATAGCCTAATTCTATGCTTCCCTTTTCTGGATCAGATTAAAGAAACATACAGATGTTTATCTATCTATCTATCCTCTATCTATCATGTATCATCTATCTCTCAACTATTATCTATCATTTAATCTATCATTCATACACAGATACATACATACGTAGCAGTAGAAGTCTGCATCTAGACATTCCTTCTGAATTTCTTCTTGAAAATATTTCCTCATTTATTCTCTATTCATACATAAAGAATGACTCCAGTATATTATTTCTTTTCTTATAGTCTACATTAAGCAAATAGACTAAGCATAAAACATTCAAACTGGGATACTATTCCTGGCTATGTCATTACTTAAAATTTCACACTCTTCACACCATGTAAATAGGAGTACACAGTACTTGGAAATCTTAATGTCCATTCATCTATTATATGCATATTCATCCATTTTATATAAATCTGGGTATATATATATATAATTATATATATAATTAAATGTATAACATATACATATATTTTTCTGAACACATTTCTGCAATGGAACCTTCTGGTTCTTGGTGAGAAGAATGGTCAAACACTATTCTATTATTCTCCTAACTGAAATCAAATTGTTTTATTTTTTGTTTATTGAGGCAGTCTGGCTTGCCTCTCTCTATCCCAACAGTCTACTTACAATGACTTTAAACCATCACCATAGTCACTGTTCCATAATAATTTTTGTGTTTGATAGTATGCATGGGTTAGGAAGAAATGAGAAGTTAGCTGTTTGTATTGATTTTTTGGAGGACATTGCTGGCTTGAATACATAAATTTGTATTGGTGCAGCATCAGGGCAGGTCAACCTTCAAAGAAGAGCTAGTAAGTATCTCAAAGAGAATTCTGAAGCATAATATGGAGTTTGCTTTCATCTATGTTTAATATTCATTTTGTGCAAAATAGTACTTGGATATTAAAAAAGGTGGACCAG
>NW_027784483.1:0-13799 GCF_054177405.1 Leptonychotes weddellii | reverse complement strand
AAAAAAAAAAATAGAGCTACCCTATGACCCAGCAATTGCACTGCTAGGCATGTACCCCAAAGATACAGATGTAGTGAAAAGAAGGGGCACATGCACCCCAATGTTCATAGCAGCAATGAGATGAGCTGAGATACCCTTCAACAGATGAATGGATAAAGAAAATGTGGTAGATATATACAATGGAATATTGCTCAGCTATCAGAAAGGATGAATACCCACCATTTGCATCAACATGGATGGAACTGGAGGGGATTATGCTAAGTGAAATAAGTCAAGCAGAGAAAGACAATTGTCATATGGTTTCACTCATATGTGGAACATAAAGAATAGCATGGAGGACCATAGGGGAAGGGAGGGAAAACTGAAGGGGAAGAAATCAGAGAGGGAGACAAACCATGAGAGATTCTGAGCTCTGGGAAACAAACTGAGGGTTAAAGAAGGGAAGGGGAAAGGGGATGGGGTAGCTGGGTGATGGGTAATAAGGAGGGCATGTGTTGTGATGAGCACTGGGTGTTATACACAACTAATGAATTGTTGAACTAATGGTGTACTATATGTTGGCTAACTGAAAAGAGATTCCATAATCCAGCACGGCATGGCATTTCCTTCCCCCTCCAAAAAGAGGTGGAAACATGCTGAGGTTAAAAGTGATTAATAGGGCCTTTCTCTTAACTTACATGGTAACTGCTCTTCATTTATGATTATTTCCTTGTCACTGATTGCTGACACTCAAACTTCAACCTGCCTGTCTCTGGTCTAAGAGCAGAAGTCTCTGATTGAGATGCTCCTGCTATATGGCAGGACTTGAGTTTTTGTGACTTTTTTCCTAAACACAATCCCTTCAGGGCCTTTTGTTCCTGTTGGATGACTACCTCAATTGATCTGTTTACAGTGTGGCACTTATGGATGGATTTTATGGAACCCATGAATTGGGTTCTTACTACTTTGAGCCTTGTGTGTTTCTGTTTCTTCAGTCTGTTAGTTCCTTCCAGTACTTAAAGAGGCCAGTTTGTTGTTCTTCCTCAGCCTTTTTAATAGCTCAGATAAGAACATCACCAGAATTATTCTAAGCTTTGGAGTTCGCTGATGACTATAAGATGGAAGGAAAGACCACCATCCCATCCAGGAGCAAATTCATAAAAGTGGACTCTATTTGAACTTCTACTGTAAGTCTATGAATATTCTGTTTGCCTAAATGGACTCTTTTCTTTTAAACCAAGAGTTCCACTAAATAAATGATTATGCCTTTAAATTTCTGGGTGTCATACTTCCCAGGGAGTGGTATATAAAGATAGGCTACTTTATGCAGCAGTAACAAAGACAGCAAAAGATTAGTGGTTCCTAAGATTAAGTATCTTTTTCATGCTCATTCTACAGGCCCATTGTTGGCTGGGGGCTCTACAGCATGTCACCCTACTTCAGGGCCCAGGCTGATGGAGTATCTACCATCTTGAATTTTGCTGCTAGTCAGTGGCTTTGGAATCAGAGTCCATTCCATGATTTATTTGTTGTGTGAATCTACTGCTTTTTCTGGGCGGGGGGGGAGGGGTGTGTGTGTGTGTGTGTGTGTGTGTGTGTGTGGCAGATCATGCCATCCCCTAGCAGCCCCAAAAGCCTACAGTTGTATCCAGAGAATAATAGCTGTTTTTTTTTACTGGGTCCCCATGGAATCTAAGACTGGAATTCATGTTTTGCAGAGACCAGCTGGTTGTTAACATAACTGTTTTCTCTTTATCTTGGCCATACAACCATACTCTACACAGTTAGATGTGGCCATGTGACTGAGGTCAGGTATAGAAATTAGAGTGAAAGTGATGTACATATATCCAGGATGGACTATTTTATCCTCTGCCCCTCCTTCTTCTACAAACCTAATACAGACAAGCATTGGTGGTCTTGGAAGCCATGTGTTGAGGACAGCAGAGTCACAAGATGGAAGGAGCCTTGGTCTTTAAATCATTGCTTGGAGGAAAGCCACCTGCCCATCAGGAATAGTCATTTTGGACTTTACTTGCGCGTGCACACACACACAAACTTCTAACATGTTTGACCCATTCTTATTTTTAGCCTGATTATTATAACAGTCAGCATATCCTCAATGAATACAGAGATCTTTGACAAGGTCTTGGTGAACTGGCAAAGAGGCCCTCCGAGAAGACAATTTGCATGCAGATTTTGGCAGAAGGTTCTATAATTATAGAAAAGGGTGGTAGGAGAGAAGACTTGAAGAAGAGCAGAGGTTTTCATCTGGATACCCAGACCCCGGCCCAACTCTGGACAACTTGGAGAAAGCTTGATACTCTAGAGTGAGGAAAGGGATTCTTCTCACTTTGTATGAACAGGGTCTTAGGCCCTCTGAAGAATCTCAGTGCTTTAGTGACAGTGAGCTGAGGGGAGTGAATGTACAGGGAGATAACAGCCATGTTGAACGTGAGGCATTTGTGCCTTCAAAATTTGGTCTGCCACATGTTGGAAATCTCCAGTCCTACAGTAGGTCCTTTGAGCTTTAGCAATGATTCCAAAAGATTCTGTTAAATTGGATGTCAATTATGAAAAAGCATGACTAATAAACCCAAAAGCATGGTTTAACTAATGGGCAATGTTCACAATAATGAGAAAGCCAGATATAAACTGGGAGGAAGTGGGGCACAGCAAGCGTATCTGGGAGCCTCAGTTTCAGTCCTGGCCTGGCCAACTTAATGTGTTATTTTAAGGAAGTCCTTGGTAGCTCCATTCTCCAACACTTTCTTTTCATTCCTTGTTTCTTTCAAAGACTCAGCCCTGATGTCACTTCCTCCTGGAAGTCTTCTCTGATTGCAGCCAGGGTTAAATGCCCCGGTAAGATGTGTGCACCTCCTCCATGCTCCCACAGAGGAGCGCTGCACCATAGCATAGCACTGTAACTGTGTCTCCCCAAATGGACTGGATATTCTTGAGGGTAGGAACTGTGTCTTATGGGTGGATCCTCAGCATGTGGCCCAGGGTCTAGCATACCAAAGGTGTGTTGAATACATTAGAAACTTGTTCTGCTGGAGGTTTGTATCTGACATAAAGAAGAGATCAGGGCCATCTTCATCCAAAGACAGAATCTGAGTTGGAGCCTGAAGGAAGCAGGAAACAAGGGGACAGGAATTCCAAACGGAGGGAACCATGTGGCAGGGACTGGCACTGGTTCTGGAATAGCCTTCGCAGGGCAGTGGGATGGGCAAGAAGTCCCTTGACTCTCAGGTGGTGTAAGCATTTTGCCTTTTCATGCAGATGCTGGGAAGAGGCTGGTGGGAACAGGATCCTGAGCTATTGTCCCCAGGAATGCCCTGTCACCTCCACATTGTCTGGCTGCTGTCCTTAGGCATGCCTACGCTATCATCAGTAATGCCAACGTCCAGGGGGAGGAAATAAATAAATAAAGCTATATTAATATCAGCTCCATTAGAAACACAGGAAATAAATTAATGTTTGCCAAATGGGAAAAGAAAAAATCAATAGGGAAAGAAATATTATTTTTAATCTTCTGAGAAGGTTTTTATAAACAACAGAAAGGGAAAAAAATAAAAACCATGAAAAAGAATCTACCATTATCCTTTTAACCTTTATTTATTATCACTCATTCTACATCATCCCGAACTGCATGATAATTTAAAATTTCATTTTAATTTCAATGTATCATATAATTCAACCTAGCCTTTTACAGCATTTTTTTTTTTTTTTACTGAAAACTTTTAAAATGTCTCAAAAGGAAATACAACCCGGGGGAGGGAGGGTAAGAAGTCCTGTAACCTTCTAGAGTAGTCATTTAATTTCCGAGATTAAAAGGTCTGTGCAAAAATATGATAACACTAAAAGCAACAAACATGACCAGTGTGCATGTTCCTTAATGGCGTGCTGACGCATGTGGAGTGGCTATGGCTGGCTTCTGTGTTCTTCTAGGCTCTCATTAGAATTCAAATTAATTTAGACGCTGGGCCATTCTGGTTGTTTTAGGAAAATATTTCTTCACTTGTTTCTACTACATTTGATCCATTCTGAGATGGTGGCATTTCCTTTCTGGGACATGTCCTATAGTTCCTGCCTGAGAGATTTCTAGAGTTTCAGAAAATACTGTTAGTAGCTAACATTTACTGAGCACATACTCTGTGCCAAACACTTAGTCAAGTGTTGCAAATACTTTTTGTTATTTAATGCTCACTGCCTTAGGAGACGGGAGATTTTACTGTCCTCGTTTCACAGGTAAGGAAACTGAAGGTCTGAGAGGTTAAGTAAACTGCTGGAGGTCACACAGCTGGGGAGTAGGAGAGATCTGAGCCCATGCCCAGTGGATGCCAAAGGCTATGCTTTTAGGATCATCAAAGGGAGCTAACAGGAACCAGAGAGATACTAGGCTTCCTTCTTCACATTGCCTCACCTAGGCTCCTGCACCAGACATACCCCTCTCCCACGACTCTGTTGGGAAACCTATTTTCTAAGAAAATAGTGAGAGGGAGCATGCTGTGTGTGACCCTGGCTATGGAGTTAGGTTGGACCTGTAAAACAGTCGCTGACACTTGCACTTTGCCCTAGGTCCTCCCTCCGGAGCTCACTGTCCTTGGCCCTGGTCTTATTATCCTGTTGTCTGAGGGCAAGTCTGAGTTGGCCTGTGGTTACTGATGCCAGAGAGGCATGCTGCCGGGCTCAGCAGATCATCTGACTATTTACTGCTTTCATTCATTTATTTATTCACTCAGGCATTGTGCTAGTTGGGATAGGTTAGATTATGCTGAAATAACACACAGCTCAGGGATTTAAAATAGGAAAAATTCACTTTTTTTTCTGATATATATCCAATGTGAGTAGTCAGGGGCTTTTGCTCAGGTTCCATCTTGATGTGTGCTTCCCTGACCTCTACAGCAGGGGGACAGGAACGTGATGAATCATGCACTGGCTGTTCGTGGTTCTGTTTGGAAATGATACATGTCATTTCTACTCTCATCTCATTGGCTAAAGCCAATCACATGGTCAAATGCATCTGGAAGGACATGAACTGGAGTATTTGTAAACACCCTTGATGACAGCCATGACACTACTGTAGGCACTCTGATATTATGGAAAGAAAGTGTTTATTCTAGCGGGGCAGGCAGTTAATGAATCTGTGAATAATTTTAAGCAGAACTAAGCGCTATGAAAAACTGAAACAGAAGAGTAGAGAATGATGGAAGCGGTATGTAGAGGAAGCTTTTTCAGAGAAGGTAGTCAGGAAAGACTTCTCTGAGAACATGATACTTGAGCTGAGAGTTTCAGCAAAGAAATGAGCCTCAAAATCTAGGGAAAGAACATTTTAGGAAGAAGGGAACAGCAAGTGCAAAGGCCCTGAGGTGGGAATGAGCTTCATATATTTGAAGGACAGCTGGGAGGACCAGCTGGCTGGGGTGTAGTGAGGCAGGGGAAGGTGGTTGTGGACAAGGGGTGGAGGGAGCTAGACCACGAGAGCCCTGTCAGTCTCATGTCCTCTTCTCTTGCCCTGGGAGCCCAGAGACAAGCATGGATAGTTTGGACCTTTCTGCCCCTCAGAGCCTCTCTCCTTAGCCTCACTGGGCCATCCACACAGGTGAGGCCTGGCTTGGCTTGGGTGGGTGGAGGGGTACTCACAGAAGAGGTATGTGTCTTATTCCTACCACCCATCTCAGAATTTGCAAGGGAAAAATGGCACTCATAAGCCAGATCCCTCCTGCTAATTCCAGAATATAGAAGACATGGCTGCAGGGAGTGATTTGAGTCCTATAGAACCTGTTCAGAGCAGCTGAGAGCCATCCCCACATTTGATTGCCACAATTTTTCTCCCTAATCATGCCTGAAAAATAAATACCTTGCATTTAAAAAAAAAATTATACTTTTAAAAATTCCTGAACATTAATTTGCTTAATGCTGCCCTGTCACAGATGATGTGTTTCACCTGATGCTTTGGCACAAGAGATGGGCAGAAGGTGCCTCATATATTTGTGTCAGGCTTCATTGGCAATGATGTTTGTCAGGGGCTGCTTAAGTGACAGCCACAAAACACCTGATTATATACCTAGAATTACCTATTATGGCAGAGCAGCTCACACCTCTATCTCCATCAGTGATTTGTATGTTTCAGTTGAAATGGGCATGAAACAAATCTGGAAGGAGGTAGATATCCAAATGAGTTCTCTGACCAACATTTCACAATGAAAACAGGCCTCTTAGCTGAAAGTTTCTGTGTGGCAAATTTACTTGGGGCATTTGCTGTTTCTCTTCTTTCTTCTGACCACATGTAAACCTTTGGGGTCAGTTAAACCCAGGGGAGGGGCCCTAGCTGAGGCGCTGCAAATGAATTTCAATTAGAGAGGATTCATTTCTATTATTTCTGAATCTACCCTAAATTGGATTTCAACCCTTAAGACCAGAAAAGAGAAATAGGGAAACTTAAAATCTGCACAAAACTCAAACATTTTCCCATTTTCCCAGATTTAAATCTGAATTAGTATGGAAACAAAAACAATGCATTAAAATATGCAGAATAAACAAGAAAGGCAGCAAATGTATAACCCTACCACTTTCAGAAGCATACCACAATGAATGCAGTGCTTATTTTATTCTTTAATTTGATTGTTTTGAATAGGTAACATTTTTACATGTTTTAAAAATCAAAACAATATATGTTTGTACCTGAAGCAATAATAACTTCAGGTTCCATTTTTTTGTCTCTTTGTTTGTTCTGGAATAATTTTAGATTTATGGAAGAGTTGCAAAGAGAGGACAGAGTTCCTATAAACTGTTCACCCAGCTTCCCCTAATGTTAACACAGTACTTTTGTTAAAAATAAGAAATTAACATCAGTACAATGCTACTGACTAAATACAGATTTTATCCAGATTTCATCAGTTTTTCCACTAAAGTCCTTTTGTCTCCTTCAAATCTAATCCAGAATATGACTTGGCATTTAGTCATTGTATCTCTTTAGATTCTTCTGGTCTGTGACAGTTTCTCAGTATTTCCTTGTTTGCCATGACCTGACAGTTTTGAAGAATACTGGCTAGATATTTTGTAGAAGGTACCTCAGTTGGGGTCTGCCTGACGTTTTGTATGATCATGGGTTTGGAGGTAGACTGCCAGAGATGAAGTGCCGTTCTCACTGTATCATATTAGGGGCACATAATATAACATCAATTAACATTGTTCATTTGATTAAGGTAGTGTCTGTTGCCCTTCAGATTTCTCTTCCATAAACTTATTATTTTTCCCTTTTTATACTCTATCCTTTGGACCTGTGTCATTGAGTCCAGCCCAACTCTAGGAGAGGGGTCTATCTACACGTATTACTCGAAATTCTTTTGTAAATGAAATTTGTCCCTGATCCTCCCATTTATTTAGTCAATCATTTGTTTATGTAAATATGGAGTCATAGATATTTATCTACTTCTTTAGGTTATAATCCAATACTATTGTAATTAATTTTGTTGCTCAAGCCAATAAGCAAAGCTTGTTGTTCCAGCTGTGGCCACGGGAGTGCTTTCAGTTGGCTCCTTGGTCCTTTTGACATGATTCCATTGTTTACTCTTTTCTTCCCTCCTAGACTAGTAGTTGCTGGTCCAACTACTTAATCCAACTAGTAGTTGGACAGAGCTAGGAAATGCATGTTTGTATCCATGTACACAAATCTCTCTCAAAATAAGTGAGAGTTCACACTGGTATCTGTGCCCCTAACCCAGCACCACAGAATCTATTCTAGCCCTTCCTTCTTGCTTATTTGTTACTCCTTTCCATAACTGTGAGGAAACTGGCCCCCATTGTCTGCAGTGTCTCTCCTTATTTGTTCAGTCCTGGAATACATGTAGTTTCATGATTGTTAACCTATATGCCTATCAGAAATAAATTTATCATCTAGAGTACAGTATTTATGTACAATTCTTTGTCTCTAGCCTTAGTGTCCAGTCCAGACACCATTTCCAAAGCTACTTATGGCAGCTCCTTTTTACCCCACCCCCTTCAGTGAACTTGTGTCAAATGCTAATCACACAGATTCATCTCTCAGTCTGCATTCTATCTTGGGATCCCCCAACAACCTATTTTATTGTTTATTAATTAGCACACAGTGAGGTTCACACTTTGTGGTATACAGTTTTATGAATTCTGAAAAGGCACCCACCACTCCAGTACTACACAGTCAAAATGCCCCTGCATGGCCCTTTGTAGTCAGACCTTCCCTCTCCTCCAATCTGTGTCAACCACTGATTTGTTTTCTAACCCTATAGTTTTACAGATACTTAAAAAAAAGTTTGTCTACTTTATTTTAACATTCAGGTAGCTCATTGTTATGTGGCTTAGATGTATCACAGACCACACTCTCTTAATAGTGCATGTGTGAGTAGCTACCCCGCCCACAACAGGAAAAGAGATGGAGCTCAGGGTGGGCTGCAGAGTTAACCTGCTGGGGCATACACCCAGCTCCTGTGCTTACTATCTGTGAAGCTGGAAACAAGTTACTAAACATTTCAGTGCCTTGGTTTCCATTTTCCTGAAATGGGGATAATAGAAGAGGCTGGGAAGATGGCAGAGTAGGAGGACCCTAAGCTCACTCATCCCACAGATACTACTAGATAACACTCACATCAGTGTAAATAATCCAGAAAATGACCTGAAGACAGGCAACAAACTCCACAACTAATGGTAGAGAAGAGGCTACACTGAAGAGGGTAGGAAGGACAGAGACGTGGTGGGGAGCTAGCCAGACTTCAGGCCGTCCACATAATGGCTGTGGGTTCAGAGGTGGGAGAGAAACAGACCCTCACCTGTGCGGGGAGCCTGTGCAGGGAAGATGAATCCCCATAACATTTGGCTTTGAAAACTAGAGAGGCCAAATTTTGTGAGTTCTTACAATCAGTGTTCTATTGGAATTTTTTAAAGCCTGGAACTTTAAAAATCAGTGGGCTTAGCTCTGGGAGAGCCTGGAGGGTGAGAGGAAACTGAATGCCCACCCTTAAAGAGACAGCACAACAAACAGCCCAGTGGAATTACAGCATAAAAGCAGCAGTTTGAAAAATGCCTAGAGCAAATGAGAGGGAGAGTTATTTACTAATCTCAGAGCATGTGCTGCAGGGGTAGAGATCTTTGGGAGACTTCTTCAGGAACAAAGGAGCTGGCAGGCCCCATTTCCCAGCTCCAGCCCCCAGCCTAGACACACAGCCACCTGCAGGAACCAGCACTGGGCCAACACTCACTACCTAAGTTGCTAACACCAAGCCCTGCCCCCTGGGCTTCAGGGATCTGTCCCCTCCAGTCACACTTGCCTCAGTCCCAACACTGAGGGTCTCCTTCCCTAGAATACTGGCACAAACCTTGCCAACACTGTTTCTTCAGACCTGTGGGCTTTGTGGGGCCTCAGTTCTGGTGGTGGTAGTGGCAGGCCTCATGGAAGACCAACACATACCTTGTTAAAATTTTGTGCTCCAACCTGGCCAGCCTGGTCCCCATGGTGGCAGCATGTTCCTTTCAGTATACTCTTGGCTGGAGCTCACTCAAACTGGGGCCACAACCTTGGCAATGTGCAAGCAGCCCTAATAGGGGCCAGCAACACTCCAAAGTAACTTCTGCCCTGAGGTGAGGGGATAAAAACCACACATGCCAGTCAGATGGTGGCCCCAGCAGTAGACTGGGGGCAGACAGCTGGTCTGATTTCAGGCCCTGCCTAGGAATGAAATCTTCTCAGGGGATAACACAGGAAAAGTGCCCAGTAGTTTGGTGCTACTGCATCTCTGGCAAATGCCTGGTCTGATTAAACTCAAGCCCAAGGTGGCCCCAGACTGGCCCACTAACACCACAGGGACCAAACACTGCCCATGACAGGCAAAGAGATCCACTACAGATGACTGGCCTGAAGAAAAAAGTGGCCGAGACACAACAGCAGGGTGTACACAACATACATTGGGGATACCCCTGAAGCACCAAGTTCTGGTGAACAGGGGACACTGCACTGCAGGGCACTACAGGACTTCTTCTTCATAAGGCCACTACTTTCAAGAGCAAGACATAGCTGACTTTCCTAACACACAGAAACAGACACAGAGTTAGGCAAAATGAGGAAACAGAGGAATATGTCACAAATGAGGAAACAGGACAAAATCACTGCAAGAGACTTAAGCGAAACAGATATAAGTAATATGCCTGATGGGAAATTTAAAGTAATGATCATAGAGATACTCACTGGACTTGAGAGAAGAGTGGAGGACATCTGTGAGACCCTTAACAAAGAGATAAAAAAACCAATCAGAGATGTAGTACACAATAAATGAAATTAAATATACTATGTAGAATAAATAGCTGGCTAGAGGAAGCAGAGGAATGAATTAGTGATCTGGAGGACAGAGTAATGGAAAGTAATCAAGCTAAGCAGGTGTGAGAAAAAATTCTGCAAAATTAGAATAGACCGGAACTCAGTGACTCCATCAAGTGTAATAACTTTTGCATTAAGGGATCTCAGAAGAAGAAGAGAGAGATAAGGGGGCAGAAAATTTATTTGAAGAAATAATAGTTGAAAACATGCCTAGTCTGGGGAAGACAACAGATAGCCAGATCCAGGAGGCACAGAGAGTCCCCAATGAAATTAACCCCAAACTCCCAATGAACAAAACTCCAGGACCAAAAGCCTTCACAGGTGAATTCTACCAAACTTTTAAAGAAGAGTTAATACCTATTCTTCTCAAACTATTCAAAAAAAAATAGAAGAGGAAGGAAAACTTCCAAATTCATTCTATGAGGCCAGAATTACCCTGATACCAACACCAGGTTAAGACACCACCAAAAAAGAGAACTACAGGCCAATATTTCTGATGAATACAGATGCAAAATCCTCAGCAAAATAGTAGCAAACTGAATCCAATAACACCCTAAAAAAATCATTCACCATGATCAAGTGGAATTTATTCCTGGGATGCAAGCCTGGTTCAATATTCACAAATCAGTTAATGTGACACAGTACATCAACAAGAGAAAGAATAAAAACCATATGATCATTTCAATAGATGCAGAAAAAACACTTGACAAAGCATAACATCCACTCATGATTAAAAAAAAAAACCCTCAACAAAGTGGGTTTAGAGGAAAGATACCATAACATAATAAAAACCTTATATGAAAAACCCACAGCTAAAATAATACTCAATGGAGAAAAACAGAGCTTTTTCTGTAAGGTCAGGAACAAGACAAAGATGTTCACACTCACCACTTTTATTCAACATTGTGCTGGAAGTCCTAGCCACAGCAATCAGAAAACAAAAAGAAATAAAAGTCATACAAATTGGTGAGGAAGAAATAACACTTTCATTCTTGGCAGATGACATGATACTATACATAGAAAACCCTAAAGACTCCACCAAAAAACTACTAGAACTGATAAATGAATTTGGTAAGGTCACAGGACACAAAATCAATATATAGAAATCCATTGCATTTGTATACAATACTAATGAAGTAGCAGGAGGAGAAACTATGAAAACAATCCCATTTATAATTACATCAAAAATAATAAAATACCTAGGAATAAACCCAAGCAAAGAGGTGAAAGGCCTATACTCTGAAAACTATAGAACACTAATGACAGAAATTGAAGAGGACACAAAGGAATGGAAAGACATTCCATGCTCATGGATTGGAAGAACAAATATTATTAAAATGTCTATACTACCCAAAGCAATCTACAGATTTAATGTAATCCCTTTCAAAATACCAATAGCATTTTTCACAAAGCTAGCACGAACTATCCTAAAATTTATATGGAACCACAAAAGCCCCAAATAACCAAAGCAATCTTGAAAAAGAAAAGCAAAGATGGAGGTAGCACATTTTCAGACTTCAAGTTATATTACAAAGCTGTAACAATCAAAACAGTATGGCACAGGAACAAAAATAGACACATAGAAAAATGAAACTCAACAGAAAATCCAGAAATAAAACCATGATTACATGGTCAATTAGTCTCTGACAGAAGAGGCAAGATTATGCAATGGGAAATAGTCTCTTCAACAAATAGTGTTGGTAAAACTGGACAAAAACATGCAAAAGAATGAAACTGGACTACTTTCTTCCACCATACACAAAAATAAACTCAAAATGGATTAAACACCTAAGTGTGAGACCTGAAGCCATAAAAATACCAAAATAGAGCACAGGCAGTAATGTCTCTGACATCAGCCATAGCAACATTTTTCTAGATATGCCCCCTGAGAAAAAGGAAATAAAAACAACAAGAAACTATTGGGACTACATCAAAACAAAAATCTTCTGTACAGTGAAGGAAACAATCAAAAAAACTCAAAGGCAATCTGTGGGATGAGAGAAGATATTTGCAAATGATATATCTGACAAAGGGTTAGTATCCAAAATATATAAAGAACTTATACAACTCAACATTGAAAAACCAAATAATCCAATTTAAAAATGGGTAGAAAGGGCGCCTGGGTGGCTCAGTTGGTTAAGCGACTGCCTTCGGCTCAGGTCATGATCCTGGAGTCCCAGGATCGAGTCCCGCATCGGGCTCCCTGCTCGGCAGGGAGTCTGCTTCTCCCTCTGACCCTCCTCCCTCTCATGCTCTCTGTCTCTCATTCTCTCTCTCTCGAATAAATAAATAAAATCTTTAAAAAAAAATGGGTAGAAGACATGAATAGACATTTCTCCAAAGGAGACATCCAGATGTCCAACAGAAATATGAAAAGATGCTGAACGTCACTCATCATCAGGGAAATGCAAATCAAAACTGCAATGAGAGATCACCTCACACCTATCAGAATGGCTAAAATCAACAACTCAAGAAATAACAAGTGCTGGCAAGGATGTGGAGAAAAAGGAACCCTTGTGCACTGTTGGTGGGAGTGTAAACTGGTTCAGCTGCTGTGGAAAACAGTACGGGGATTCCTCAGAAAGTTAAAAATAGAACTACCCTATGATCCAGCAATTGCCCTACTGGGTATTTACCCCCAAAATACAAAAACACTAGTTTAAAGGGATACATGCACTCCTATGTTTATTGTATCATTATTTACAATAGCTAAGATATGGAAGCAACCCAAGTGTCCATCCACAGATGAATGGATAAAGAAGATGTGGTATATATATACACAATAGAATATTACTCAGCCATAAAAAAAGAATGAGATCATGCCACTTGCAACAACATGGATGGACCTAGAGAGTATAATGCTAAGTGATATAAGCCAGTCAGAGAAAGACAAATGCCATATGATTTTACTCATATTTGGAATTTAAGAAACAAAACGAAGGGGAAAAAAAGAGACAAACCAAAAAACAGACCCTGAACTATAGAGATGGTTACCAGAGGAAAGGTGGGTGGGCAGATGGGTGACATATGTGAAGGGGATTAAACGTACACTTATCATGATGAGCACTGAGAAATGTATGCAGCAGTTGTATCAGTATATTATACACCTGAAACTAATAAAATACTATATGTTAAGTACACTGGAATTAAAAATTTTTTTAAAGTAAAAAAAATTTTAGGATTATTTTTCCAGCACTTTGAAAAATGTTTGGAATTTTGATTGGGATGGCGTTGAAGGTATAGATTGCTCTGGGCAGCATAGACATTTTAACAATGTTTATTCTTCCAATCCATGAGCATGGCATGTTTTTCCATCTTTTTGTGTCTTCTTCAATTTCTTTCATGAGTGTTCTGTAGTTCCTAGAGTATAGATCCTTTACTCTTTGGTTAGGTTTATTCCGAGGTATCTTATGGTTTTTGGTGCTATTGTAAATGAAATTGTTTCTCTAATTTCTCTTTCTATAGTTGCATT
>NW_027784482.1:0-289 GCF_054177405.1 Leptonychotes weddellii | reverse complement strand
GAGGGTGCCTGGCCATGGGGATCCTACACCGCAGGTGAGTGACAGCCTTGCGCGCTGCAGATGGGGCGCAGACTCACAGACTGGTAGCGGCGGGGAAAGGACTTTAGGGCAGCCCCTGGGACGGAAACCCTGAGCGGTGGGGTAGCACCTGCGAACTGCAGCCCCCAGGTTGGAAACCCAGAGCAGCAGGGTCGCGTGCGTGCATGAACTGGGAGCAGCTGGGGGTTTTAGAAGCACAAAAGGCAGAGAGAGCCTGGAACTGGAGGCAGGACTGGGAGCGCTGCAGAGG
>NW_027784481.1:0-289 GCF_054177405.1 Leptonychotes weddellii | reverse complement strand
GTGCTGGGATGGAGTCCCATGTTGGGGTCCCCACTCTGTGGGGAGTCTGGTTTTCCCTCTTCCTCTTCCTCTGCCCCATCCCTGCTTGTGCTCTCTCTCTCTCTCTCAAATGGATAAATAAAATCTTAAAAAAAAGGGGGGGTGGAGATAAAAAGGAGGGATGTCATATGTCACCATAATGCCCTATCTCATTTCTTTTCATTACTGAATGATATTCCTTTGTATGATGGACCACAGGTTGTTTATCCATTCACCTACTGAAGGACATCTTGATTGCTTCCAAGTTTTG
>NW_027784480.1:0-289 GCF_054177405.1 Leptonychotes weddellii | reverse complement strand
CCCAAACTGCCATGGCCCAGCAGCCGTGTTTCCTAGCGGGCAGGGTGCCGCTGTCCCTGCCTTCTCTCCCCTGTCCTGGCAGCCGCGTCGCAGGTCCCTGAAGGACCGTGAGCCCAGCGTCCTCGCCCAGCAAGGCTGCTCCTCTCCACCCTCTTCTCTGGAGCCTCCTTCACCAGCGGCCTCCAATCCCCCGACTGCCGGCTTGAGGACAGTCTCCAGAACCTGGGACCCTCCCCAGGATCCAGAAGCCTGTGCGGGCACCTCGGGTGTTCCCGTCAGAGTCCATTTG
>NW_027784479.1:0-289 GCF_054177405.1 Leptonychotes weddellii | reverse complement strand
ACATTCAGAGTAACTATTGAAAGATATGAATTTAGTGCCATTGTATTACCTGTAAAGTCACTGTTTCTGTCTATTGTCTCCATTCCTTTATGGTCTATGTTACTTTTGGACTTTCACTTCGCTTACAGGATCCCCTTTAATATTTCTTGTAGGGCTGCTTTGGTGATCACAAATTTTTTGTTTCTATTTGTCCTGGAAGTTCTTTATCTCTCCTTCTATTCTGAATGACAGCCTTGCTGGATAGAGTATTCTTGGCTGCGTATTTTTCTCATTTAGCACCCTGCGTATA
>NW_027784478.1:0-289 GCF_054177405.1 Leptonychotes weddellii | reverse complement strand
TGCAACAAGATAAAGAAGTACCACAGCAACAGCTGCTGCCTCTGTGTCTGCAGCTCTGTGATCAGGAGCGGCAACCTACAACCAGAACATGGGTCCCTGACATTTGGAGAACAGAGTCCTTGTTGCCCATCCCTGCTCCTAGAAGCTGCATGCAAACTGCTCTAGGAACATGTGCACAGAGCTGCTGGGTGTGGGGTGGGGAGCCACTACCTAACTAAGAGCTAAAATTGACCAAATCAACCACAATTTAATGTCTAGGCTTTCCCTGGCATTTATAAGTATTCCATAG
>NW_027784477.1:0-289 GCF_054177405.1 Leptonychotes weddellii | reverse complement strand
CACTTCATCTAGAACTAATGATGTAATGTATGGGGATTAACATAAGAATAAAAACAAATAAATATATATAAAAAAAAAAGAAGACAGTGAGTCTAACGGTGACATTACAAATTGACTATAACATGAGAATTATGTGTTGAGAGGTTTCTGGGACAATTGGAGCTCTCCAGTCTTTGCAGATTCACCTTAAAGACTATGTTTAAAAAGAAAGAGCTGTAGAATAGGAGTCTTAATTGCCACTTTACCACTAACTAGTTGTATAAACCTGGGAAATGAAAGCTCTTAGCTT
>NW_027784476.1:0-289 GCF_054177405.1 Leptonychotes weddellii | reverse complement strand
AAGACAAGCTCAGTTTTGAACATGTTGATTTGAAGGTACCCAAAGGAATCCAGATATAGATAACAACAGGCAATTGAAAACAGGAACCTGAAGCTCTGAAAAAGATCTGAAGCTAGAGATATGGATTTGAACACAAGCAGAAAAGGTAGTAAGCTAGAGATGAAAGTGGATCCAATAAAGAAGATGTGGTATATATATATACAATGGAATATTATGCAGCCATCAAAAGGAATGAGATCTTGCCATTTGCAACGACGTGGATGGAACTGGAGGGTATTATGTTGAGCGA
>NW_027784475.1:0-289 GCF_054177405.1 Leptonychotes weddellii | reverse complement strand
GATTTGTTAATAATGGGTTTTGTTCAAAACAGAAACTGGTCCTGCAAAGGCGGTGACCTCGTTTGCTCCATGAGCTCCGCACTGAAGAGCAGCCTCGCTTGCTGCTTGAGCTCACTTCACCAGGAGAGGTAATTACAGGGAAAATCAAATCTATGGACTGTGTCCCATTGCCTTTTACCTGCACAGAGTGGGAGGGGGCTGGCGGCCGCGTGCTCAGCCCATGTTTAGAAGATTCATGTTTATCTAATGGGAAGTCAATATTATTGTCCGGGAAAGAGTCAGGGTGTTG
>NW_027784474.1:0-289 GCF_054177405.1 Leptonychotes weddellii | reverse complement strand
GTGTTATGCACAAACAATGAATCATGGAACACTTCATCTAAAACTAATGATGTAATGTATGGGGATTAACATAAGAATAAAAAAAAATTAAAAAAAAAAAAACCACAAAAATATTTTCTTTAAAGTCAGGAGAAAGGCAGCAGGTCCAACACTCTTACAACTTTGTATGGGACATCCTGAGCGATGTGGTAAGGAAGCGGTGGGGACAGCAGGGAAGAGTTGTAATAATTGGGGGGAAAAAAAGCCAAATTATTCTTCTTTGCAGACAAATTGCATAGAAAATCCAAGA
>NW_027784473.1:0-289 GCF_054177405.1 Leptonychotes weddellii | reverse complement strand
AGATGACTTTTTTAAGAAGTTCTGTAATGAAGAGAAATAGCGAAGGCACTTGCTTACCAGGGCCAGCAGAGCGGAGGGAAAGTGGTTTTTTTTATGTGGGTGTTTGTCGGTTTGGTTTCTTGTTTGGTGGGCTAGTTTGATTACGGTCAGGGAGCAAGGGCCAGTGGTGAAGCTAAAGAGAGAAAGAAAGGGAGATTACGTGAAAATGACAGAGCAAAGCTTCAAGGCTGGCAAGAACTCCAATCGAGAGACTAGAATGGCAGGTTAGCCATGGAGGAGGAAGCTGTAA
>NW_027784472.1:0-3443 GCF_054177405.1 Leptonychotes weddellii | reverse complement strand
AAACTTTGTATTGGAAAAAGAAGTAAGCTTGATCATTCACAATTATTTGAAGTATTTTCATAGTAACCATTCAGTTGTAAGCAGTATGTGAAAGTTATCAGTCAACCTACTACCAGGTGGTATAGTATAACAAAAGCAAGTGTTGGAATGAATTCTGCATTACCAGGAAATTTTATTGCCATTTAGGCACAAAAATAATTATTGCATGATTCTGGAAGCTTAATGAATTCCCAGTGTGGTGTCCATCTATGCTCTCCAATAAAACTTTGAAGAGTTCACTTAAGTCACATGCAACAATATTCTAGCAAAAGAATGAAGCGAACCTTCTAATCAATGCCAGACAACACAGAAATCCATAGAATTAAAGGCCTAAGGACCAATTTCTATAGTGTCTCTAGTTTCTTATAATTTGTATAAGCATGGAAGTGCCTTTATAGTATTTTGGTGGTCTGCACATGTTGATGATTATTCATCTCACAAGTGAAAAATCCTTACAAATATCCATTACACCAATAAATCCTTGGTAGAGGGAGCAGTAAGTATAACTAAAACATTTTCAGTAGTTATATCTTGCCAGTAAACTTTTCATTTTAGTTTTGGCGTATTAACTAACCACACAGGAAGAGTCTATATCAGATTATGTCAATTCAAATATTAGCTAAAAGATGAAGCATAAGTCCCAAGGATTCAGGCTCCAGTAGGTAGACTGATTGAAATGCTGGGTACAGACATAACTGTGCAAGTATTTTTAAGGGATTATTACTATATGTTAGGGCAGAGGCTGAGGGGTTTCTTCCAATCTCATTATTTTCCTATGAGTAGGGTTGCCCTATAACTCATAATCTAAACCTATGTAATTTTGAAAGGAAAAGTGACAATAACTAAACAGTCTCGGAAGACAACGTGCTTAGCCCTGTCCCAAGCACCCTGGGATAGGAGGTCATTCTATTACTTAGAGCGCATGATTTTATAGAACATGGAGTTCCTCAAAAACACGATGTGTGTTATAGTAGAAATTTTTGTTTAAGTTATCACCAACACACTGGCAAGCTATCTTACTGGGATGGAGTCTGCTTACTGACCACAAAAATCTCTTTTCTTCTCCTTGAAACTAAAGATAAACTAAATTTCCCAACTTCATATGGTTATGGTAATATGACTGATCTCTAGTCAATGGAATGTGAACAAAAATAATGTGTGTTGCTGTCATCTTCCCTCTTCTGGCTGATTCTGGCAACAGAATAACGATCCATTGGTCTGGAATGGCCTTATATTGAAAACGGCAGAGGTCCTCAGCTTTGGCCTGGAAATGACTATGGAAATAGACTTTTGTCCCCCTACCAACTGCCCTGAATTGTTATCTGAGTAATAAACACTCTTCTATTATGTGAACCACCATACACTGGAGTCTGTCAATCATGGTAGCCCTGCATTCCCTGACTTATTAACCTTCTGTTTTGAATCTCAACCATTTGCCTGTATTTAATGTTTCATACACCAAGCTCTGAGGACACTTAGTTTTCACTGTGTCTCTACAGGTCTTTGTTATTTCCACCGTTACCTTAATCTCTGCATAGGAAAAACTATTCTTCTGATTTTACTGAGGTTTGTTTTATTCCCAGCATTGAATCTTATGCCACACTTGCCTCACTGTGTGGCAGTCCAAAAATCACCAAACCCCACAAACCTGGACACCTTTACCCTTCAGATTGCAGAACAGTGGGTTAATGAGTAAGTGGTGTTAGTGAAGTGGGAAGATATTTTTGATACAGTAGTCAGAGTAAGTCTCTTTGATGGGCTGATATTTGAGTCAATCATTGAATCATATGAAGCCACAAGCCTTGCAAACCTGGCAGAAAGAGTTTTTTTTTTTTTTTACATGACTTTGTTAATACTGCAAAACTCAATCCCTTGCAACTTCTACAGAAAGCCAAGAACGCTCAGGGAACAGATCCAACCCTAAAGATTTAGAGTTGTGGGAGTAGCAAAACTCTATCAGCTATAGTGTTTGCAAGGGAGTAAAAGAAAGGCAGCATTTTATTGGTATTTCATTTAAGTACTGTTATATACAAGTGTTTCTATTACTTCTTATCATCTGCAGTAATACATCTTTATAAGTATAATTGAATAAAGTGCCACTATCCATATATTCCCTGCCTAGTTAATGACTCTAATACTAATTGAAAAGCTTCTGCAGTGTCATAATTCTATCAATAAATCTATGTATTTATAGCACTGCTATCAGCAGAGTATCTCATTGTTTTGACCTGGTGCCATTTTAGCAACAGGCAACAAAAAAGGGGAGGAATAATGCCTTGCAGAGCAAACCTTCCTGCTGCTTATGCACACGTATTTTTCAGGTCCAGAAAAGTAGTACTTTTTAAACGTTTTCCTTTAACTTTTGGAGAACTCGATTTTCTTGGTCTTAATTTATATAATATTTCTTGATAATCATGTTGTAAGACTATCTGTAAGTCGTCCATGTGAACATTTTATTTTCCTTTTGGTCATTGACCTTCTATTGTACAATATGATTTTAATTGCATTTGGGAGATTTTTTAAAAAGTGCTTAATAGCAATTTTAGCATTGCTAGCCTAAAGCTCTCTCTCCTGTTCACCCTTTCCACCTCTACTAATACGATTTTCATAGTTTGTAACCTGCTTTCAACATTTAACTGCAAATCCAGGTAGGGGCAGCGAGAGTTCGTGTTTGAAACCTTGGTAGTTTTTGTTCTGACATTTAAACTGTTTTTGTTTTGTGTAGCACATATAGGGTTTCTTGCACAATGAAACGTGATGCATAGAATTCATAGAATTCTATTTTGAAGGTGATTCTCCTATTATAGCTTAATAGGCAATAGGTTTGTGGGAGTAAAAACTATGTCTTGCTTACTGAGTATGTATTTGGTGTCAAGGAGAGTGTTATACACTGATGATCAAATAATACCCAAATTGACATGTGAGAACGCCTGTTCTCATGATAATTATTAGCCAAGAAAGGAGTGGAAAGACAGACAGCATTAGATAATCAATTATCCAATGATTATTTAATAACTATGTGTTTAAATTTAGTAAAAATTTGGGTACAATTTAAAAAAAAAAAAAACAGATGTTTGTGAGAGAAAATATTACAGAGTCTAAACCTAACCTGGAATATAAGGCAATATGTCGCTGGGAAAGTAACTGTAGGTTGAGATCTGATAGATGAGTAAGAGTCAGTAGGAAAATGGAGTAAGCAGAGGAAGCTAGTTAGTAATTCACGTTAACAGAAGAGTATGGTCAATGATGATAAATCAGAAAAACATTTGATGTTTAAAAAATGGAGAAAAGGCTTCTATATCTGGGCTTAATGGATGAAAAGAAGATTGGCAGAAAATGGACTGCAGTCAGCCTCAAATGGACAGATTATACAGAGTTTATGAGAGAGTAAAGTATGTAGATTT
>NW_027784471.1:0-289 GCF_054177405.1 Leptonychotes weddellii | reverse complement strand
AAGAACAGTGGTGAATAATGATTTTATTTTAAGGGAAAAATGTATTTTAGGACTAAGGATGGGATAATTATAGTGAGTTCAACCCACTTAGAGGGAAAATACTATATATTAAACAATTCAAATAGAGTTGGAACTCTTTATATGTTATAAGCTTTCTGACCAATTGTTACTAAGTAACAATTTACTTAGTAGTCCATTCAATTTTCATTTGTATGCCTAAAGACTACAAACAACCTCACAATATTCATATTTTAACTATACTGTATTAAGCAATTATGCCTATATCTTC
>NW_027784470.1:0-289 GCF_054177405.1 Leptonychotes weddellii | reverse complement strand
TCAATGTGAAAGAGATATAGTTTTGCTTTTACATTTGTATTTTCTAATGTAATTATTTACAACATTTTCTAATTCTGTCATAGTATTGGGATATAGCTATGCTCTTCAGCCTTTTTTTTTAATATAATGGAATGCATAGAAAATGATAACATTTTAATGGCATTTTAGAGCAAAGGCTTTCTAAAATTTCTAAAATTTTGGAATGATAAAGGTAAAGAAATTGTTTTGTTTAAAGATATCAAAGATCATAGCAGAGCTTACTGGCAAATTGCTATCTTTTTTTTTTTTT
>NW_027784469.1:0-289 GCF_054177405.1 Leptonychotes weddellii | reverse complement strand
TAAGGCAAGAGTCTTTATGTCTGGTCCATACTAACCAAAGATCTACAAAACGAACATCTTTTGCCTCTTCCTGGCCTTTCAGGCTCTGGGTCTAACACAAGAAAAATTCAAGGCCCCAAACTAATATAGTAAGGAGATCATGTCTATATTGCTAGAAATAAGAAAAAGAAAAAAAAATCTTTTAGGAATCCACTGAACTGCTTACCTCAAAACTAATATTTGAAACATGATAAGACCTAATAAGGAATATGCAAGGCTACATAAGAATTACAAGGATATTGGGGCGCCT
>NW_027784468.1:0-289 GCF_054177405.1 Leptonychotes weddellii | reverse complement strand
ACACTTCATCTAGAACTAATGATGTAATGTATGGGGATTAACATAAGAATAAAAATAAATAAATATATATAAAAAAAAAGAAGACAGTGGGTCTAACGGTGACATTACAAATTGACTATAACATGAGAATTATGTGTTGAGAGGTTTCTGGGACAATTGGAGCTCTCCAGTCTTTGCAGATTCACCTTAAAGACTATGTTTAAAAAGAAAGAGCTGTAGAATAGGAGTCTTAATTGCCACTTTACCACTAACTAGTTGTATAAACCTGGGAAATGAAAGCTCTTAGCTT
>NW_027784467.1:0-289 GCF_054177405.1 Leptonychotes weddellii | reverse complement strand
GCACACTCCAGCCGTGAACCACCAGGCAGCCCTTAACACGAATGAGGTTGCATGCGTGTGTACGAATTGGGATGTTGTCCCTAATATGTTGCCCTGAACGTGTTGCTGACTGATCAACGCATATAATAGAAGGTAGAGCGTGATTCCAGTTGTATTTTAAAAGAACGACATACGCATACTGTGTTGTCCAAACACACCCACACACACAGAACAGGGTCTGCGATGTTCCCCGTCAAACTTCATAGTCACCACCTCCCCAGAAGCGGGATTTCGGTGAGCACACCAAGGG
>NW_027784466.1:0-289 GCF_054177405.1 Leptonychotes weddellii | reverse complement strand
GAGGGTGCCTGGCCGTGGGGATCCTACACCGCAGGTGAGTGACAGCCTTGCGCGCTGCAGATGGGGCGCAGACTCACAGACTGGTAGCGACGGGGAAAGGACTTTAGGGCAGCCCCTGGGACGGAAACCCTGAGCGGTGGGGTAGCACCTGCGAACTGCAGCCCCCAGGTTGGAAACCCAGAGCAGCAGGGTCGCGTGCGTGCATGAACTGGGAGCAGCTGGGGGTTTTAGAAGCACAAAAGGCAGAGAGAGCCTGGAACTGGAGGCAGGACTGGGAGCGCTGCAGAGG
>NW_027784465.1:0-289 GCF_054177405.1 Leptonychotes weddellii | reverse complement strand
GTGTTATGCACAAACAATGAATCATGGAACACTTCATCTAAAACTAATGATGTAATGTATGGGGATTAACATAAGAATAAAAAAGAAAAGAAAAAAAAAGAAAATCGAAGGCAAATCCTACGCATAATGCCCATAATTCACATTTTGGAACTGAGGAAGGCATATTTGTGCCTATTAGGCCATATACAAACTTGCTTGAGTGGACATGGCTTTCCCTTTCCTTCCTAGCTGCAGCTGTTGGGTGTGTTGCTGTTTTGTACTAGAGAAGTACACATCAGAGTCCAGAGGA
>NW_027784464.1:0-289 GCF_054177405.1 Leptonychotes weddellii | reverse complement strand
GTTTTTGCTTTACAATTTAGCAAAATTGAATAGGAATTCTATATCAAAGTGCCTAGCCTATAGTTTTCATTTAATGTTGCCTGAATGAAAGGATGCACCCCATTTTTCTCGAAGAAAACGTACTCAGTTATGCAGGATTTACAGTTTACTAATTTCACCTTTGAAATACAAGTATCTTTTTTTCTTGCTTTTTCAAGGTGATACTTGTTTAAATTTTTTATAATAAAAGTTAGACAGTCCTTTCAGATATCTGACGAGATGTTCAGAAATAGACCCTTAATTTTTCACA
>NW_027784463.1:0-289 GCF_054177405.1 Leptonychotes weddellii | reverse complement strand
GTGCTGCTCCGGGACGAGCCAAGCACGGGGGTTCCCGAGTCCCCTCCCGGGGGGACAAAGGATCCGGCGCGTGACAGCAGCTCGGCTGATGCGGCGGCGGGGCCCGAGAGGACCGACTCCCATTCCGAAGGCAGCTGTCCTGGGGGGGAAATGCGCCCGCCGCGGAGAAAGCGCGCTGCCGGGCGAGCCGTCGGTGCGGGGAACTGCACGGTTGTCCGGGGAACCCGCGCGGCCGCGCCGGCCTCCAGCGCCCAGCGCCCAGCACCCGGGGGGGTGCTCAGCGGCCGCC
>NW_027784462.1:0-289 GCF_054177405.1 Leptonychotes weddellii | reverse complement strand
CAGGGAGCCCGATGTGGGACTCGATCCCGGGACTCCAGGATCATGACCTGAGCCGAAGGCAGTCGCTTAACCAACTGAGCCACCCAGGCACCCGGTATCTCATTTTCTAAAGTGAATTCATTTTGTTTCTAGTACAGTTGAATATCTTTTATGAATGTCAGTGATTTTTTTTAATCTTTCAAAGGACCATTTTTATGCCTTTTTGCACCATAAAGAGCAATGATTCAACACTGTTTGAGGATATGAGTAAACTGCTAATGGATTTAATTTAAAGAAAATTAAACTGTCT
>NW_027784461.1:0-3443 GCF_054177405.1 Leptonychotes weddellii | reverse complement strand
TACAATTGTTAGATCTTCTTGTTGGATAGACTCTTTAAGAATGATATAGTGTCCTTCTGTGTCTCTAACTACAGACTTTAGTTTAAAATCTATATTTCTGATATAAGAATTGCTACCCCAGCTTTCTTTTGAGGTTCGCTGGCATGGAAGATGGATCTCCATCCCTTCACTTTCAGTCTGGATGTATCTTTAGGTTCAAAATGAGTCTCTTGTAGACAGCATATGGATGGGTCCTGCCTTTTTATCCAATCTGCAACCCTGTGCTGTTTTATGGGAGCATTTAGGCCATTCAGGTTGAGAGTGATTATTGTAAAATATGAATTAATTGTCATCACGTTGCCTGTGAAGACGTTGTTTTTATAGATTGTCCCTGTAAATTTCTGTTGGATATAACTCTTGGGGTCTTTCTCCTTTTATAGAACCCCCCTTAATATTTCTTGCAGGGCTGGCTTAGTGGTCACTTATTCTTTCAGTTTGTGCTGGTCTTGGAAGCTCTGCATCTCTCCATCCATTCTAAATGACAGCCTTGCCGGATAAAGTATTCTTGGCTTCATGTTCTTCTCATTTAGTACCCTGACTATTTATTGCCAGGCCTGTCTGGCTTGCCAGGTCTCTGTGGATAGGTCTGTCGTTATTCTGATGTTCCTCCCTCTGTACATAAGGAATCTCTTCCCCCTAACTGCCCCCGTTAAGATGGTTTCCTTGGTTCTATGATTTATGAGTTTTACTATTACATGCCGGTGTGTTGGCCTGTTTTCCTTGATCTTGGGAGGGGTCCTCTCTGCCTCTAAGACTGAATGTTTGTTTCATTCCCCAGATTAGGGAAGTTCTCAGCTACAATTTGCTCAAATACTTCTTCTAGTCCTCTCTCTCTCTCTCTCCACTCCCTCCAGGATTCCACTTATTCTGGCATTGGAACGCTTCATGGTGTCACTTATTTCTCTGATTTTATTTTCATGGATTCTGAGTTATTTTACCCTGGCCTCCTCTTTTCCCTTTTTGTCTATTATATTGTCTTCCAGGTCCCTTATTCGTTCTTCTGCCTCACTTACTCTAGCTGTTAGATGATCAAGATTGGATTGGATCTCATTGATAGCATTTTTAAATTCTGCTAATTCAGCTTTCATTTCTGCCCTTAGAGACTCTATGTTGCCATTAATTGATTTCTCCATTCTAGCCATTGTCTTCACAATTGCTAACCTGAATTCCATCTCTGACATCTTGGTTATACCTGCATCCATTTGCATAAGTCATGCTGCATAAGTCATAATCTAAGTCTTTTCTATTTTGGGGGTTCCTCCTCCTAGTCATTTTGTTGATGGTTGGTTGAAGGAATGTATAGAGTCCAAATTATTGACCAGAATCCAAGCAAGATGCACCTGTTTTCTATGGACCTTATGATTGCTGACCTCTTGTTTTCCCAGCCTGTCTTCTGGGAGAGGGGCCTGCCATGTTGTTACTCAGGCAACCCTGTTTGGGCAAAATTGCCCTGCCACCCTGTGGTGGGGGATGGGCTCAGTGGGAATAAGTTTTTTGGGGCTTTTGTTCTCTGGTGGCTTTCCCTGGTGGCTTTCTGCATCTCTTTCAAGAGTCAGAGTAGAAGAGACCGTTTCCAACCCTCTGCCTCAGAGCATAGAGATCGCAGTCTGTTCTTCAGTGAGCTCTCCAGGCCACACCATCTCCATTTCTGTCCATACTGCTATAAACTGCAGCATCTTGGGTTGTGCCCCCCTCCACAGCGCTCCCAGTCCTGCCTCCAGGTCGGAGCACATCTCTGCCCTTTGTGCTTCTAAAACCACCAGCTGCTCCCAGTTCACACGTGTGACCCCACCGCTCTGGGTTTCCATACCGGGGGCTGCCCTAAAGTCCTTTCCCTGCCACTACCAGTCTGCGAGTCTGTGTCTCATCCCAGCGTGGGAGGCTGTCGCTCACTGGTGGTGTAGGATCCCCATGGCCAGGCTCCCTCCTGCTGTTGTTCATCCTGATATCTGCCTCCGGAATCATGGCTCCCCCCTTCATACCTTGAAACCAACCACCCATGATATTCTGTTTGTAGAGATCCAGATCTTCTTACATCTCAGGCTGATTTTGTGGGTGCTCAGAGTGGTCTGGTAGATATCCAGCTCAATTCTGGGGACCAGTTGAAATAGGGTCTCCTACTCCTCCGCCATCTTTTCTCTTCACCAAAATTTTAACTTTTTATATGACACAGGGACAATTCCCTTAATCATTATGTAGCTGTATTTGAGATCTTCTTCATGGAATCAACTATTCTAATAGTATTAAAAAGTAATCTTTTATTATTTTAATTATTTTTAATTTTTATTATTTTTAAAGATTTTCCTTATTTATTTGTCAGAGAGACAGTGAGAAAGAGAAAGCACAAGCAGGGGGAATGGCAGGCAGAGGGAGAAGCAGGGTTCCTGCTGAGCAAGGAGCCAGATGCAGGACTTGATCCCAGGACCCCAGGACCATGACCTGAGCTGAAGGCAGATGCTTAACCAACTGAGCCACTCAGGCATCCCAGAAGATAATTTTTTAAAGGGTCAGTTTAAGGCTTTTAAAACTTTTAATATGTGCAATTAATGAAGCCTTACCCCTAGGACTTATTAATTCTGAGTTAAATTTCTTTCTCTTTTTTTTTTGCCCTCAATCAGTTGATATATAATCACCACAGGTTAGCATCTTTGGAGGTGTATCAGACTTGTGTGTCCTCACCAAAAAATACTTTGTCATTCAAAATAAAAACTGAGTGTTACCCAAGAATGAAAGACTTTCTAGGCCTTAAGTACAAAGTGACATTTTTAAAAAATTTTATTTTATTATGTTAATCACCATACATTACATCATTAGTTTTTGATGTAGTGTTCCATGATTCATTGTTTGCATATAACACCCAGTGCTCCATACAATATGTGCCCTCCTTAAAACCCATCACTGGGCTAACCCATCCCCCCACCTCCTCTCCTCTAAAACCTTCAGTTTGTTTCTCAGAGTCCATAGTTTCTCATGGTTCATCCTCTCCTCTGATGTCCCCCCCCCTTCATTTTTCCCTTCCTACTATCTTCTTTCTTTTTTTTTTTTTAACATATAATATATTATTTGTTTCAGAGGTACAGGTCTGTGATTCATCAGTCTTACACAATTCATAGCACTCACCATAGCACATACTCTCCCCAATGTCCATCATCCAGCCACTCATCCCTCCCACCTCCCACCACTCCAGCAACCCTCAGTTTGTTTCCTGAGATTAATAGTCTCTTATGGTTTGTCTCCCTCTCTGGTTTCATCTTGTTTCATTTTTTCCTCCCTTCCCCTATGTTCCTCTGTCTTGTTTCTTAAATTCCTCATATCAGTGAGATCATATGATACTTGTCTTTCTCTGATTGTCTTATTTCATTTAGCATAATACCCTCTAGTCCCAACCACATTGTTGCAAATGG
>NW_027784460.1:0-289 GCF_054177405.1 Leptonychotes weddellii | reverse complement strand
ACTAGAGAACAAAGAGCAAAATAGACCTAAAACAATCAGAAGAAAAGAAATAATGAAAAGTTAAAAGAGAATACATGGAATTGAAAACAACAAAACAATAGAGAAAGTAAATGAATTCAAAAGCTAGTTCTTTGAAAAGACCAATAACATTGATACCTCTCGGCAGATTAAATAAGAAAAAGAGAAAGAAGACACATTTCAGCAACATCAGCAATTAAAGAAGGGGGTTATAACTACTGGATCCTATGCACATTAAAAGTTTAATAAGGAAATATTATGAACAACTCTA
>NW_027784459.1:0-289 GCF_054177405.1 Leptonychotes weddellii | reverse complement strand
ACATATAAGAAAAAGACAAGGACTACCCAAATTTTACGATTTAAAAGTGGTGGAAATAAATTGATGAAATTTACCTGCACAGTAATGTATTTATGACATACTTCTAATACCTAAAACCAAACCAGTTAAAATACAAGAGTAAGAGTTAAAAGCAGCCCCTCTCCCATGCACTGAACTACAAACAAAAGTCTTTTGGTATCTTAGTTTCTGTGGTCTTCACTGGAAAAGAAATTAGAACAAACTGTACAAAACCATTTTTTACATAGAAGTATGAACAATAAATGCTATC
>NW_027784458.1:0-289 GCF_054177405.1 Leptonychotes weddellii | reverse complement strand
ACACAGGTCCTGCACCAGCGCCCCCACCCCCGAGGGCACGCGCAGCTCCTCAAAAGCATCAATGACGAACAGGAGTTTCTGCGCCTGGGTGAGGACCTGCGGAAGGGCCTCCTGCAGGTCTGGGGCGCTCGCAGCCAGCAGCTCTGCGAAGGAGCACGTCCCCTTGCGGCTGAGCACCTTGCAGCTGAGATAGAAGGCGCGGGGGCAGGTCTGTGCGAGGTTGTCCTGTGTCCAGTCCAGCATGCACTTCTTGGCCAGAGTGGTCTTCCCCACGCCCGCGGGACCATGC
>NW_027784457.1:0-289 GCF_054177405.1 Leptonychotes weddellii | reverse complement strand
AAAAAAAGGAGGAAAAAAGTATAGTAGGAGTGATTTATCCCCTTGGTAATTCCTAATATCTTATAAAATACTCTATTTCCTTGTAAAAGAATATGACCCTTAAAAGCTTTTGCTCTTTGACTTTATGAGCTCTTTACTAATGCAGGGAGCTTGAGGAAAAGTCATTCTTTTTTTTTTTTTTTAAAGATTTTATTTATTTGAGAGAGAGAGAATGAGAGAGAGAGAACACATGAGAGGGGATAGGGTCAGAGGACGAAGCAGACTCCCTGCCGAGCAGGGAGCCCGATGC
>NW_027784456.1:0-289 GCF_054177405.1 Leptonychotes weddellii | reverse complement strand
TTCCCAACAATCTTCCAAACTACAAATACTCTTGTCTACAGTCTGAATCAGAATCCCCAGCCTCTGATTCTTTTGGTCATTTTTAGTTCGACTGAGTCCATTGTAGCTGAAACTAAAATGTAAGAACAGTGTGTTAGGGAAAACTTTGGTAAGTCATTTCACAAGTATACAGTAACTTATATCTATAGAAACTAACATAGTAAAAATTATTAAAAAAATAAAATAGTTGAATATAAAAAAAAAGAAAATTGTGGGTATTAAAGACAGTTCCAAAATGCAAAATAAGTAC
>NW_027784455.1:0-289 GCF_054177405.1 Leptonychotes weddellii | reverse complement strand
AATTCCTGTATGAGTTCTAGCAGTTTTGGAGTGGAGTCTTTTGGGTTTTCCACATAAAGTATCATATCATCTGCAATGGCCTTCTCTTTTACTCCCCTGGTCCCGTGGGTTCCCTAGACCTGGCTGAATTCTACCATTCTACTATGAATACATCCTGGACCCCTGCTATATTGTTATATTTCTGGGTTAGTTTCAACTTAAGTCCTCACTTATGGCAGAGAAAATCAGAAATTAAACTAGTCAGTACAAACTTGGGCTATGGCTACTACTCCTTTGATGCACACATGCG
>NW_027784454.1:0-289 GCF_054177405.1 Leptonychotes weddellii | reverse complement strand
GAAGAGCGCCAAGAAGACCCCCAAGAAGGCCAAGAAGCCCGCGGCGGCGGCTGTCGCCAAGAAAGTGGCCAAGAGTCCGAAGAAGGCGAAGGCTGCCAAGCCCAAGAAGGCCGCCAGGAGTCCAGCCAAGGCCAAAGCCCCGAAGCCCAAGGCAGCCAAGCCTAAAGTGGCCAAGCCCAAGAAGGTGGCCGCCAAGAAGTAAGAATTTAGTTAGTTGAGAAAACTTTAATGGCTCTTTTCAGAGCCACACAATTAACCTTATGAAAGAACTTGGTAGGACTTGGTTTTT
>NW_027784453.1:0-289 GCF_054177405.1 Leptonychotes weddellii | reverse complement strand
AACAATACATTATATGTTAAAAAAAAAAAAAAAGAAGATAGCAGGAGGGGAAGAATGAAGGGGGGGAATCAGAGGGGGAGACGAGCCATGAGAGACGATGGACTCCAAGAAACAAACTGAGGGTTCTAGAGGGGAGGGGGGTGGGGGATGGGTTAGCCTGGTGATGGGTATTAAAGAGGGCACGTATTGCATGGAGCACCGGGTGTTATATGCAAATAATGAATCATGGAACACTACATCAAAAACTAATGATGTAATGTACGGTGATTAACATAACATAATAAAATTT
>NW_027784452.1:0-289 GCF_054177405.1 Leptonychotes weddellii | reverse complement strand
ATCCATCAACTAAATATAACTGACATCGATAGATCACTTCATCCAACAACAGCAGATTACACATTCTCCTCAAGTTCACATGGAACTCTCAGGAAGATAGACCACATTATGGGCCATAAAACACACCTCAACACATTTAAAATTTTATTTATTTATTTATTTATTTTTTGTGCAGAGGAGTAACCAGCATGTTTTTTTTATTATTATGTTATGTTAATCACCATACATTGCATCATTAGTTTTTGATGTAGTGTTCTGTGATTCATTGTTTGCATATAACACCCAGTGC
>NW_027784451.1:0-3443 GCF_054177405.1 Leptonychotes weddellii | reverse complement strand
TTATAAAAGCTGTGGAGAGAAGCCTCTGTTCCTTGAGAAGACAGACAAGAATAATATTTTGGCTGAAGGGAAGTGAATCACACTGTGGAATGAAGTAGCTTTGGAGTTGATCGGAGTTCATAAACATATTGTTTACATGCTGACAATCCAGTGGAAGGTCAACCTGTGGTTCCTGAGTCTGTTCCTGAGAAAACAGCCATTTCGAGTTGCTCTGTAGGCATTTTACAGTGTGATAACCCTGTCTACCATGCACGCTTGTGACCTGGCATGGAGGACTGCCCATTTCTCCCATTCTGGGATTTTCGAGTAATAAGCCCTGGGACTTTACTTGCTCTGTGTGAGTGTACTGAAATGATGCCTTCAATCAAACTGGCCTCAGGGTCCTCACTTGCCCAAAGTGGGAGTCGGATGCTGAGAGAGCTACTTGCTGATCCCATGTGGGTGAGTTGCGTCTCCTCATTCAGCAGTTTATAATCTGCATATTCTCAATTTAATACATCACCTTCAGGCTTTTGAACACTCTGGATATGCGGATCCTGAAACAGAGGCATTGTAAATAAAACAGAACAATGGTGAGGTAAGTACTTGTGGGTTTTAGGTTTTAAGCACCTGCTGTATGCTTATATGGGCTTTAAGGTGATTTGGCCCCAAGTACCGATTTCCCTGATAAACATTAAAATTAATTTATAAGTCCATGCCACACACTAACATATCAAGGGAGCAGCAGTAGTACATCAAATTCAAATTTAATATTTTCTGTTATATGACTTTAAGAGTGCTGGGAATATTTAATCATTTTACTCATGAAATAAAATATAAAGGCACAGTAGTACATATATATTGCATTATTTAAGGAGTTCTAATAATTTTATAGTCATTTTTGAAGTGCTTAAAATTCATTTTTAGATGTAAGAAAAGGTGACAAAGAATTGCTAGCAGGAACTTTATCTAGTCCCATGGGGAAAATATGAAAGTACCTCTATTAAAATTTCATTTATCTGTCATACCTTGTAAAGCAAATGGCAAAGATTAATCTTTTCATCTCACAAATAAAGATATAAGGCACCAAGATATTCCAGTTCCTTATTTAATGTGAACCAATACTTCAGTTCCGGAGCTGAGAGACAGAGGAAGCATTTCTCCCTGAAAACTGCAGACTGGAACTCTTCTTGCTGAATTCCAGTTCTGAGAACAAGAACCAATGACTGTCTCAGGCTGGTGGAGAATCAAGAGCAGGGATGTCGCAGAGCGTTGCTTTCATGAGACACCATGTATCGAGCACGCTGCTCTCGTAGATGTCATTGAACTGGTGAGTGGGCTGCTTCACACAGACAGGCAACATCTGCTCTGTAATGATTTTACCTGCTCAGGTGAATTAAGCAAGTGGCTCTCTTGCTGTTTGTTCTATCAAAGCCTAAGTTCTGCATCAGGAATTATTTGGTGGGGAAGACAAAATGGCATCTCTCCACCATTCCTTTCCAAGCACTAATGCCATCCACACTATTGGGAAATAGATAGGCATCTTGGAGTGATTCATAGCGACAGTTAAAAGAACCTACCGAAGCAAGAACCTGCAGAAGAAGTCAGGGTATATTAAACATTTCAATTTTTTTTACATCCGATTTGACTCTTTCTGTAATTAATAGACCACAGTAAGAGTGAACAGAAAGAGCTCTAGAAGATCTTCTGCTAGAGGAGTGGCTTAGGTATTTGCCATGATGAAGATGTTTCAGACACAGCTGTCTCCAGTAGAAGTTTGCAAAAATCACTGCTATACTGAGAATTGAGACTACCCCCCCAATCTGGGGACATTGCCTTGAAACGGCCGAGCATAGTAGAATGAGTCTGGGGAGAGCCAAGTAGCTCAGGAGGTGGTCTAAATGAGTACCTATTTCTGGTGGTGGAAAAGCAGAGATCAGGGGAATCTCCTCCGTTTCTTTTTTGTTTGTTTGTTTTTTTCTTTTTTAAGATTTTATTTATTTATTTGAAAGAGAGAGGCACAGCGAGAGATGGAACACAAGGAGTGGGAGTGGGAGAGGGAGAGGGATAAGCAGGCCTCCTGTGGAGCAAGGAGCCGATGTGGGACTCAATCCCAGGACCCTGGGACCATGACATGAGCCAAAGGCAGGTGCTTAATGACTGAGCCACCCAGGCGCCCCCCTCCCCCCCCCCGTTTCTTTTTTCATCCCTCTGTTTAGTGCTTTTTCAATTCTGGAAACACAGTCTTGGTTCTGTGTGGTTTTTCCATTATGTTATTTTTGAAACTGATGAAATTTCACAAATAATTTATGTTCAGCCAACTGTTTAATATTTATACCTTGAATTAGCCTGAAAATCAGTTTTTCCATGTCATTTCCAACAGAGGTTAGTGTTCAGGAACAGAGAATAGACCAGGTGCAAACAGCTGGGATTGTTCAGTGGAGCAGGCAGGATCCAGGATAGTGGTCAGATTGAATAAAGAAGCAACCACAGTCCCCGCACCCATGGAAGGTGATCCGGAGGACAGCTCTTCACAATCCACTGGGGAAATCCCCATCAGTCTTATTCCTCTTTAGAGAACCTAGGGGTGGACCCCAGGACTCGGGGTCATGATTCCCCCGTAGAAAGAAGCCTCAGATCCTCATGGGGAGGAAGGCAGCTTCCTGAACTAGAACTCACAATGGCTCCAAACACAAGCATGACCAAAGGCACTGGACACCTGGTGGGCTGATGTCAGGAGGAGAGAAGAAGAAGGTCTGATACGGGAGCTGAGCTTCGGGAGCCCTGTCATTGTATGCTTCTCTGTAAGCAACACAGAACCAGCCCAGGGACAATATATTCTGCCCCAAATGAATGTCAAGCATGACTCATATCAGAATTTGTGGCAGGGGTGTCATTTATCACAAACGCTGCTGCAAGAGCCAAGGTTCAGGGAGTGACACTCATGAACTCTACAATGTTTGTTCTATCAAAGCCTAAGTTCTGCATCAGGAATTATTTGGTGGGGAAGACAAAATGGCATCTACATGCTGAGAGAGCTACTTGCTGATCCCATGAGCTCTACAATCACCCTGGAGATGTCTTTACAAGATCGGACTAATACAAAGGAAATTTAATTCTTTGGCTTTAAATCAGGATGGTTTGGGGACGGGTTTGGGATGCTGAGGAGACTTGGTGTCCAGATGTCATGGCAGGGATTAAAGAGGCTCACGTCTGCCCCTGCCTATTCTCCCTGTCATGTGCCCCTACCTACAGAGGATGGGAAACCAGAATATGGGTACCATATATTAGTGAACCTTTTCAACTTGTTCATTCACTTTACAAAGATCTTTTTCACATATACAAAGACAGACTCAGGGGCTCTTCTGACTGGTTGGAAAAAGACACAGCTTTCCTTGTTCCTAAGTAGGTTTTTTTCTCTCGGGTTAGTGTGTTGTCTTTATCTTCAGAAAATGTGGCATTTC
>NW_027784450.1:0-289 GCF_054177405.1 Leptonychotes weddellii | reverse complement strand
ATACTTATATATACTAGAGTTATTCACCTTTCAGTAGAAACAGTTGTTTTAAAATGTTTTCAAATTCATCATCATATTATAATTATCCTAACAATTTCATGCTGACCAATACTTCAGGTCCTTTTGCTGGATCGTGCACATGGGGGAAGTGTATAAAGATGGAATGAGGGCGCCTGGGTGGCTCAGTCGGTTAAGCGACTGCCTTCGGCTCAGGTCATGATCCTGGAGTCCCGGGATCGAGTCCCGCATCGGGCTCCCTGCTCGGCGGGGAGTCTGCTTCTCCCTCTGA
>NW_027784449.1:0-289 GCF_054177405.1 Leptonychotes weddellii | reverse complement strand
ACTTAACCAACTGAGCCACCCAGGCGCCCTGATTAGTTGTATTTTAATTTCTTAAAACCAGTCCCCTGTTGGTGAGCTTTTAAAGTTTTCTGTCTTTTATTACTATTAACAAGGAATATTCTTATATACACATTTTTGTGCACTTAAGGGTATCTATAGGATAAATTCTAGCTGAATTGCTAGAGCAAAGGGTGCATCTCTTTAGATTTGCAGTATTGTCGGGGCGCCTGGGTGGCTCAGTCGTTAAGCGTCTGCCTTCGGCTCAGGTCATGGTCCCGGGGTCCTGGGA
>NW_027784448.1:0-289 GCF_054177405.1 Leptonychotes weddellii | reverse complement strand
GGAGCACTGGGTGTTATGCACAAACAATGAATCATGGAACACTTCATCTAAAACTAATGATGTAATGTATGGGGATTAACATAAGAGTAAAAAAAATTAAAAAAAAAAAAATTCTGGATAGACTTTTTGTAGAATGCCTGGCATTTTTTCCCAAGAGCACATATAATGAAATGACCATATCACCCTTTCCAACAGTCTCTCTTTCTCCAGGCTTTCCTTTCTAAACCATATCTGCTCATGCCCTGTCTTTAACTTAAAATTTTTCCTGGTGCCTTTTCCCTACTTAGAG
>NW_027784447.1:0-289 GCF_054177405.1 Leptonychotes weddellii | reverse complement strand
CAGTCTCCTACTCTTTTCCACTTGATCTCAGCTGGGAAGGATAGAGCCCTGAGGACTACCAGCAGCCTCTTGTGACTATATTCAATACATGTTTGAGAATAAAGTCTTCACAGAGGATGCAGACCTAAGATACAGGAGACAAAAGCAGATTTTTGTTTTTTTTTTTTTAGCTGTCACAGGAGAATGTGCATCTTTTTTATTGTTATGTTAATCACCATACATTATATCATTAGTTTTAGATGTAGTGTTCCATGATTCATTGTTTGTGCATAACACCCAGTGCTCCATG
>NW_027784446.1:0-289 GCF_054177405.1 Leptonychotes weddellii | reverse complement strand
TGAAAAGACTGTAAAGGGAGGGGGCAATAAGAAAAAGAATCGGTTGAGAAACCCGTGCTCCAAACCCAAGTAGAAAGTGCATAATGGAAAGCAAAAAGAGAAGTAGAAAATAAGGGAAACGTTCAGAAATTGAAAACTCCCATGTCCCTTACTTAAGCCACACACACAAGGGAAGATGGTCAGAGAACCCAGGGCCACGTTTCCCAGACTTGCCCACCCCAGCCAGGCCAGCAGCATCTGCAGGATCCCCAATGGCCCTGCCAATTTCCTTCTTGGTGGCCCTGGTGGT
>NW_027784445.1:0-289 GCF_054177405.1 Leptonychotes weddellii | reverse complement strand
AAGGAGATACAGAAAGGACTTGGTTTGCGCCCACCGTGTTGATCAGGAACAATAGCAAAAAGTCCAAATCAGCAAATAGAGGCAAATAGGGTTAAAACAATTTAATCCCTTGAAACAACAGGATTCTGAAATACTGATAGATCTTGCATCGATGCAATTAAGTATTTTTAACTCTTTTCTCCTGTGTAATTCATTTTCATGCAAACTCTCGAGAGACCAATGTATTTTCGACGATGTGTGAATGAGGCTCCTAAAATAAACACAGAGCCGTGCAGACTCCAGAGTCCAG
>NW_027784444.1:0-289 GCF_054177405.1 Leptonychotes weddellii | reverse complement strand
TGCAACAAGATAAAGAAGTACCACAGCAACAGCTGCTGCCTCTGTGTCTGCAGCTCTGTGATCAGGAGCGGCAACCTACAACCAGAACACGGGTCCCTGACATTTGGAGAACAGAGTCCTTGTTGCCCATCCCTGCTCCTAGAAGCTGCATGCAAACTGCTCTAGGAACATGTGCACAGAGCTGCTGGGTGTGGGGTGGGGAGCCACTACCTAACTAAGAGCTAAAATTGACCAAATCAACCACAATTTAATGTCTAGGCTTTCCCTGGCATTTATAAGTATTCCATAG
>NW_027784443.1:0-289 GCF_054177405.1 Leptonychotes weddellii | reverse complement strand
TCTCATTCTCTCTCTCAAATAAATAAATAAAATCTTTAAAAAAAAAAAAAAAAGAATGGATGTCAAGGGACGCCTGGGTGGCTCAGTTGTTAAGCATTGGCCTTCGGCTCAGGTCATGGTTGCAGGGTCCTGGGATCGAGCCCCGCATCAGGCTCCTTGTTCGGCGGGAAGCCTACTTCTCCCTTTCCCACTCCCCCTACTTGTGTTCCCTCTCTCACTGTGTCTCTCTCTCTGTCAAATAAATAAAATCTTAAAAAAAAAAAAAAGAATGGATGTCAAATACATACAA
>NW_027784442.1:0-289 GCF_054177405.1 Leptonychotes weddellii | reverse complement strand
AAATGAATGGAATCGATCTCTATAGTGGCTGAAAAAAAATATGTATTTAGTTTACATCTGTCGATTCGCTGCAGTTTATAAGTATTATTTCAACTTTGTTTTTACTGCTCACGGGAAGTCTCTTCTTTGGTGAGCAGTAATAACTAACGTGAGACTGTGTAGAATAGTGGAAATAATATGGGATGGGGAGATGGAAAATAGGTTTCTGCTTGGTTATTATCTAGCTCTGTGACCTTGGCCAAGCCATTTTTTTACTTTGTGCCTTAGTTTCCTCATCTGTAAAATGAGA
>NW_027784441.1:0-289 GCF_054177405.1 Leptonychotes weddellii | reverse complement strand
ACGTTTCCTGATGTTGTTCTCCCAGGCACTGTGTTCATTTCGCTGATGTTACTTGACATAGAGACAAATGGACTTGCTCAGAATTTCAAGTTATTTTGTAGTGAGACAAAGACCCACAGGGCTGAACGAGTGGTCAACACAATGTGGTCCGACCTCTATTTTAGGGATTGGTCAACTGGAGTCAAAAGCTGGGAAGGGACTTGTTCAAGGTTGCACAGCTTAAGTCACAAACCAAAAGCCACCTGGGTCCCTGGGCTCTTTCCAGCAACCTCACCACATGCTTGCTGGT
>NW_027784440.1:0-3444 GCF_054177405.1 Leptonychotes weddellii | reverse complement strand
CTAATCCAAGGACTTTAACATAGCTGCTGTTATCGATTTGACATGGCCTGTTTTTTCTCTATACGTTGTTTTTTTTTTTTCCCCCCGAGTTTTATTTAAATTCTAGTTAGTTAACATACAGTGCAATATTGTTTCAGGAGTAGAATTCACTGGTTCATCAGTTGCATGCAACACCCCGTGCTCATCACGGGTGCCCTCCTGAGTGCCCATCCCCCATCTAGCCCATCCCCCGACCTCCCTCCCCCCACCCTGTTCGTTATCTATAGTTAAGAGTCTCTTATGGTTTGTCTCCCTCTCTTTTTTTCCCCTCCCCTGTGTTCGTATTTTGTTTCTTGAGTGAAATCATACGGTGTTTGTCTTTCTGACTGACTTCACTTAGCACAGTACCCCCCCTCCCAGGTACATCCACGTCGTTGCAAATGGCGAGATTTCATCCTTTGTGATGGCTGAGTAACATTCCATTGTCTACACATGCCACCACCTCTTTGTCCATTCATCGGTCAATAGACATCGGGGCTCTTTCCATAGTTTGGCTGTTGTTCATAGACATTTGTGTTTCATAAACCTAAAAACGAAGGAACTTCCATTCCCTAAAAGTAAAACACCCCTTAGAACAGTGTGAGGGAGCGGGGAGCTCATCCTTTCGGGGCCAGCCCGGCCGACTGTCCCGTAGAGTGCCGGCAGTAGGGAGAGGAGCCGAGGCCGTCGGTGCCCAGGTGTGTCGGGGGCTCCCTGGCAGAGGGGCTGGCGGGACACCCCCTCCCCCGGGGGCGGCCGGACGAGGAGATGGCTGCTAGTGCGACTCCCTGCTCGGGGGGTGCGTGGGGCTGTCCCGGTGCGCGCCGCCGGCTCTCCCGTCCCGCCCAGCACCTGGGAGGGTCTGGGACGGGGTCCCTCTCCTGGCAAGCGAGGAGCCGCAGCGCCCTCTCTGTCCCGCCCCGCAGAGTCCCCGGACGAGGCCGCCGCGGCGGACCAGGAGTCCGAGGACGACCTGAGCGCCTCGCGCACGTCGCTGGAGCGCCAGGCCCCGCACCGCGGCAACACCATGGTGCACGTGTGCTGGCACCGCAACACCAGCGTGTCCATGGTGGACTTCAGCGTCGCCGTGGAGGTACGGCCCGAAGGCCGGCGGCCCTCTGCCGGGCTTGGCCGCGGGGCGGAAGGCAGCTGCAGGCGGCGGGGGTGCGCGGGGCGGCGGGGGCGGGGCCGAGCCGGCCGTGGTTCGTGGAAGAACGCCCGGGGCCGGCCCCGACCCCGACCCCGACCCCACGGCCGGGTGCCATCCGGCAGAGGCGCTGGATCCCCTTCCGAAACCCTGAAAACCTCGCAGCCCCTAAACGGGCCTGGCCCAGAACCTGTCACACGAGCCCGAGCCAAGGACGGCGGTGGGCCAGCCCGCAGTGCTGGGGACGAGCCAGACATCGCCCAGGGACTGTCTGAGCGCGTTCTCTGGGGGTGACCTTCACGGTTCCACGGCGCGGCTTCTACTCAGTTTCCCCGCCACAGGGGGTGGCCTAAGCCCGCGCCTGTTTCTGAAAACGTCCTCGCAAGCATCTGGGTGACGTGCATGCCCTGGGTGACAGGTGCACCGCCGAGGGCTGGCAGTGAACGGCCCCTCCGCTCCGACCCCACAGGGACGGACGGACTGACGCTGTCCTTCTGCCCAGCTCGCTGTACTTAGCATCCTCCCTCCCTTCGCCCTTGGGAACTAGAGATCCTCCCAGGCACAGGGGGGCGGGGGGTGATCTTTCCAGCACGGAGGGAGCAGGGAAGACCCCTCCGCACATCTGGCCTGTGCAGCTGGTCCTAGGAAGCTGGAGGAGTGGGTCCCCGAGGGAGAAGTGGTCTTTGCTTCACTTGGTACCGGCCTTCAAGGCCTGTGGTTAGGACTGTCGAGGCATGGGAAGCTGGTAGGCTTGAAACCTCCTTTGCAAGCCTGGGAGCACTTAGGCCACTCAAGAGCAACCCCCCGGGTCGGGTAGGTCCCGGGGGCCCCGGACACTGCAAGGCCAGCTCCTTTGGGGTGACCGACCTGCACAGCAGCCTGCATCAGGTGAGTGTCCAGAGCCAGTCGGCAGACCGGCCCACAGGCCAATCCAGCCCTGCCTCGCTTGGTCACAGCCCAGGCACTAAGTGCCGTTAAGTGGCTACGACACGTATCTGACTTTGCCGCTTGGCCTGATGAGCTCAGACTGCGTACTGTCCGGCCTGCTGAGGAAGTCTGCCGGCCCCCCGGGAGAGGGCCGTGAGCCCGGGGTGTGTGGGTTTAAGGTAGCAATAATGCGGGTGAGCCAAGCGTGGAATGGGCTCGTCTGTCCCTCTGCCAGTGCCCCCGCCCTTGCCAGGTCCCCCTCCCCAGGGTGACAGGGAGGGGGCGGCGGCTTCTTCCCTCCTGAGTCCGCTGCTGAGCTCCCCACACGGACCCTTTTCCCCTCGCGTGTCCTACGAGTGTTGGGGATATTTGGGGAAGATGTGAAGAGGTGCTGGGCGCGACCCAAAGGTTGTGGGCAAGCCAAGAGCACTGGGGGTCCACATTAGACTTGGGGGTCTGCTGCTACAAGGGCCAGTGGAGCGTTCTTGTGTTTTCGATGGGAGCTGGCAGGTGCTGGAGGCCTGGGCAGAGGCGGGCAGGCTGGGTCCAGCGGAGGACCAGGAGGGAAGGGACAGCACGAAGAGGGAGAATCATGGTGGGGTCTCCGTGACTCTCCTGGGCTGCCGTAACACAGTCCCACCGAGTGGTTCACACGAGGGAAGCTTATCCCCTCGGGCTGTTAGAAGCTGAGGAAGGGACCTTCTGCGCCTCGCCCCCAGCTTCTGGTATTTGCCACCATCCTTGGTGTCTCTTGGCCTATAGACGCATCACCCCGATCTTGGTCTCCATCCCACTTGGTGTCCCTGTGTCTTCTTGTAAGGACACCGGTTACTGCCTTAGGGCCGCTCCACTCCAGTAGGACCGCATCTGAACTCTGCCCTATTTCCAAATAAGGTCCCATCCCCAGGTACCTGGGCTTTGGACTGGAACAATCTTTGGGGGGGAATGCAATCCGACCCAGAATAAAGACCGAGCAGCGATGTGAGCCAGGAAGAGGGCAGAGGCCTTCCCTCCGCTGGGGAGTCCAGGAGCAGAGGCCACTGCGGAGGGGCGGGGAAGGCGTCGGCCGGTTGTGGGTCAAGGATGTTGACTGGTCCAGCCTCTAGAGAAGAGAGGCGGCAGGGCTTCGGGGCCCTGTGAGCTGAGAAGGGGACAGAAGTGTAGCTGAAGCAAAGCCAATGGGAGTGGGAGTTTGAGTGCAGCTGGTGACCCCGGAGGCCGCGAGGACAGTGGGGAGCGAGGAGAGAGAACTCCATTGAGGGAGTTGGACCGTGGGGCCCAGTGGGCCGAGCACGTTGTGGGAACTGCATCGAGAGCAGGATTTCCGGGCTCCAGCTGGAGGGGGTGGGTTC
>NW_027784439.1:0-289 GCF_054177405.1 Leptonychotes weddellii | reverse complement strand
ATCCATTAATGGCCATTTAAATTGCTTCTACCTCTTGGCTATTGCGAATAATGCTGCAATGAACACGGGTGTGAAATTATCTCAAGATCCTGTTTTTTAATTCTTTTATATATACACCTAGAAGTAAGATTGCTGGATCATATGGTAATTCTATTTTATTTTTTCAGCAACCTCCATATTGTTTTCCATAGCAGCTGTACCATTTTACAGTACCATCATCAGTGCACCTGGGTTCCAATCTTTCCTCATCCTTACCAGCACTTATTTTTTGGTGTGTGTGTGTGTGTGT
>NW_027784438.1:0-289 GCF_054177405.1 Leptonychotes weddellii | reverse complement strand
GGAGTGTGGTGGGAATGGGGATCTGGGTTGATGGTGATAACGATATTAATGGGAGAGGTGATGATGTTCCTGAAGATGGTGGTCATTTTGATGGGATGACAATGTCTTGAGAGTGGAATGGTGATAGTGGAGATAATACTGCCATTGTTGGGAAAGTTCACAGGGGTGGTGATTAGGACAAGGATGGTAGAGTGCTGACATTAATGGGGGTGGCGTGGTGTTGAGGAGGAGGTTGATGGTGATGGCAATGATTGGGAGTGGAGGCAGTATCTGGTGCTGATGGAGATGA
>NW_027784437.1:0-289 GCF_054177405.1 Leptonychotes weddellii | reverse complement strand
TTGAATCATATTATAGAATCTGGGTTATAAAAAGACTTTGCTTAAGTTCATTAAACTCTAAAACTGCTTGTATACTGTTATGTTCTCCAGTTTTCTTTTTTTTTTTTTTAAAGATTTTATTTATTTATTTGAGAGAGAGAGAATGAGAGACAGAGAGCATGAGAGGGAGGAGGGTCAGAGGGAGAAGCAGACTCCCTGCCGAGCAGGGAGCCCGATGCGGGACTTGATCCCGGGACTCCAGGATCATGACCTGAGCCGAAGGCAGTCGCTTAACCAACTGAGCCACCCA
>NW_027784436.1:0-289 GCF_054177405.1 Leptonychotes weddellii | reverse complement strand
GACCAGGAGCACGTGCTGTTTCTGCAGAATGGACAAGGACACAAGCCTGCTTCCTTCAGTGATGGTGGGCTGAATGCCAGGGGCTAATACTGTGGTCCAGGTGCAGCAGCAGACTCCATGGAGCTGGCTGTGCTGGGGCTCGGGGGTGTCAGAGGAGGGGCAGCTCCTCGTCCGGGGATCTGGGTTGCCACAGTCACTTACTTTTACGTCCTTCCGTGATTCATCAGTCAGCTCTGGGACTCTGAGACACTCTGGGAGGCCATGCACCTGACATGGCATTTGGCAGCTT
>NW_027784435.1:0-289 GCF_054177405.1 Leptonychotes weddellii | reverse complement strand
GGCTCATTGTCAGGAAGAAGAAAATCTAAGTTTCCAAAAAGACCATTAGTAGAGAAAGTGGAGAAAACAAATAGAACATGAGCTTCAATGGATTTTTTTTCTAGAGTACAGCTTATTAATTAAAGTCTCACCCAGCCCAGCTCATAGAAGTATCATATAGTGGGGCCCTTTCCCTCACTTCAGTCAGATTTGGAGGGTATGGAAATGAGACATCTCATTGTTTACCGTGTTCCTCTCGGGACATTGGTGTTTTGTCCTAAGGGTGTCTCTCTTGCAGACAGGGTGTAGT
>NW_027784434.1:0-289 GCF_054177405.1 Leptonychotes weddellii | reverse complement strand
AAAATATTCTGAGAAAGGCGGCAAAACTGTAAGTGCTGAAAAAAAGCTTGGCAGGGGCTGAGGGTAGCAAGAAGAGTTGACTGACTACAAAGGAATAAGGGAATTTGGGGGGATGATGGAAATGTTCTATATCCTTCCTGACTGTGGTGGTGGTTACAAGACTGGACACATTTGTCAAAACTCCCTGAATTGGGGGTGAAGAGCAAGATGGTGGAGGAGTAGGAGACCTGGATTTCGTCTGGTCCCAGGAATTCAGCTAGACAGGGATCAAACCATTCTGAACACCTAC
>NW_027784433.1:0-289 GCF_054177405.1 Leptonychotes weddellii | reverse complement strand
CCCTGCATGGAAGCCACATGAGAAAGGGGCGCCCTTCCTATTACTGGCGGGACAGAGACCGGGTCTCCCCGCGGAGGACCCAGAAGGACAGCCTCCGGGCCTGATGTGCGCTTCCTTCACGCAGCCGAAGCGCGTGGAAGGGAAGGCATGCAGGAATCGATGGGACGTGATGTGGTAACAACGTGTCTGCGAGAGTTTCCGGAAGAGGGACAGGGGACAAAGCCGTCACCATGCCACACGCGGGGCAGGGTCGCTCCCACTTTCCAGGTTTTTTCCAAGGCCGGTGTGT
>NW_027784432.1:0-289 GCF_054177405.1 Leptonychotes weddellii | reverse complement strand
TCTCTCTCTCTGACAAATAAATAAGTAAAATCTTTAAAAGAAAAAAAAGAAGAAAGAATTTTTTTCTTTTTGCCCTCTGACATTTTATCGCTATGAAACCTAGAATAAGATACTTAATTCTGTGGACTTCAGCATGTCTATCTATAAAATGGAAATAATAAGAACAATACCTACTTTACTGGCTTGCTGTGAGATTTAATGAGGTAATGTTTGTGTAGGCATCAAACGAGATAATCTATGTAAAACCTTAACAGACTTTGGCATAGTTGAAAGTCCATAAACAGAAGCT